>NC_083418.1:10936423-11236423 GCF_020745735.1 Hemiscyllium ocellatum | reverse complement strand
GGGTTGAGAAGAGAATAAATGTAGGAAATGAGTCGGCATTCAACTTTGCACTGAGGCTGTTGATCTTAAATGAGTACAATAAGGTGAAGGAAGCTGTAGCGCAGATTGAGATTGGAGTCTACAAATTTGAGAGAATCACTGAACATGGCTGCAATGGCATCAGAGATGAAAATTCAATATCCAACGACATATATCCTTTTGAAAGTAAATGCAGATGAGCAGAGGAGCGTGTTCACTTGTTAATCAGAAATGAAACTAAACCTAAAGCGTAGACACCATGTGAGTGAAGTTGCGATCACGAACTCACACCAGTGATTAACAATGTAAACCTGAGGGAAAACAATCAAATGGTTTATGCAGAATTTGGGACAAATTATTTACAAACTGTTGCAAAGAAGTAAAAGAGCACATAATGAAACGGAATAGATTTTCTCAGCTACAGTACATCATTTCTCTGCTCTGACATAACTTTGCGCCCTAATTTGGAAGTGCAATTCCTGATTTTGTGTGTCTAAAACCCTGCTTTTAAAGGTTACGTCAAGACTTTGAACTCTCATCATCTCAGTGTTGACACCTTTTCCAGCAACGACAATGACTGCATTAACAACAGGGAGGAATTTGTCTGTGTAGTTAGGTTAAAATGTTTAGTTAATTCTTCTCCAATGCATGAAATGTGGATGATTGATGATTGTCAGCTGTATGTCTGATTCCAGAAATGAAGGGATGATGTTCCATTCTGCATATTCACACAATTCACTGTGTTCTTTCCAGCACCAACATCAACAACGACATCAACTGCAGGTACATAATTTTGAAATAAAAAATTGATGAGCAAATACAAACAAAATTCCTGCCTGTATATCTGAAGTTTAAAAACGAGTCAAGTCATGAACTAGAAACAGAGATACTCACGACGATGGAGCAAGTTGCAGCTGCGTTATATTGTCAGCAAATATTTCCACCACATTTGAATGTACCGCTAAAGATGTCAAGTCCTCGTTCAGACAGAATCAGAGAGGAGGATTAAGTGCTGCCATTATGGGGTGTGCATGAGTCTCATTGTGAACAATGGGTGAAAAGCATAAAATCTTGCAACAAATTGTCAATCTTACCTGATCGGATCCACCTTGAATGTTTTCCAGCTGCGTTTGTGGATGTTTGGGCAAAGCCTTGTTTGATGGCAGGGATAAGTCAAAATTCTACCTCCCTGAAGGAGGTGTGGCAACTCTTCGTAACTTTATTGTCTCCAAGGCTCTGGGAGGTTTTTAATCAGTGGGAAGTCGAGGGTCGGAGGGTACATGCTGAAAAGTGGAGTTGAGGGCTGTCAGGCCAGCTGTGATCTGATTGAAAGGCGGAACAGTCGCGGTGAACATTTGAATGTTTCATTCCAAACGCGCAGCTATTTCCCGCTGAATCAACTCCAACATCAGCGTGAAATATCGAGCAAATGGCTGCTGTTGGTGCAAATTTCCATCTGTTTCTTCACTTCACATCTATCCTTTCATATTTGCTGTTTCTGTAATTGTGCAATATCCTGCCGATGTAAACATTTAAATCCTTACTTTGCAGCATCGACAACTACAGCACCAACAACAACCGTGACCTCAACAACAGGTATCAAATGAACAAAACCAACTGAATAATTTCCGATTCATCTCAGCAAAGTCATTGTAATTACATTTCAGGAACGTAGTAAAACTCGGAATCTGGTGTTGTTCACGGAAGGTCATAGCGTCATTTACTCACGATAATGTTTGTAATCTCATCCCATGGAAACTGGCTATCTCACAGATTGCATCACAAAACTGTGAGAGAATACCTGGCTCAAATTGTCTTATATCCATTCATGGAGATTTAGTTTAAATTTGGAGATGCCCCAAACGGGCAAGTGAGATGCTACAACACATAATTTAGATGAAGTTCAACGGGATATTGAATCTTCTGTGATCTAATTGCTTCTGTCTGGTTTGGAATCACAGAATCCCTCAGTGTGGAAGCAGGATATGTGGCTCATGGAATTCACGCCGAACGTCCGTGGAGCATCCCAACCAGACGTGTTCCCAGACCCTAATACTCCACATTTCCCCTCACTAACTCCAAGACTGAACACAATGTCAGACATTGGGTCTTTTACTCAGGAATGTCCTGGATGTTTACTCTGGAAGTGATACCTACTTCATGCTTGTTCTAACTCTGATAAAAAGCAATGTCACTGAAGGAGGTACTGTGACCAGACGGAAACCTCTCCCAGGTCAATCGCTCACCGTCACCTTCATAGCCTGATGGACTGTGCTTCCATGACTCTGTCTTGAACCTCGAGAGGGCCAGTTTCCTGATGAATCAGATAGATCAGGATGTGGAAGGGGCTGGAAATAATTAATGATTGAGAGGGTTGAGGAGTGGATAAATGTAGGGAACTACTGTGAGACGGGGAGGACAGTCAACTTCGTACTGAGGGTGTCGTTCTTAAACACGTGCAGTATGTGAAATGAGGTAAATGAAGTTGTTCCACAGATTTAAATTGATGGCTCCAAATTTGTGAACATCATCAAACGTGGCTGCAATGGGATCAGAGCTGGAAATTAAATATCCAAGGGTATATATCCTTTTGAATGGAAATGCAGATGAGCAGAGGAGCGGGTCCGCTTGTCAATCAGAAATGAAACTTAATCAATAACAAGTGATACAGGGACTGAAGCGCAGACTCTATGTGAGAACAGTTGTTATCACTGACTCCCACCAGTTCGTAATAATGTAAACCTGAGGGAAAGAAATCAAATGGTTAATGCAGCATTTGGGACAACGTGTTTCCAAACTGTTGGAAAGATGCATTTCTGGTGAAAGAGCGCTGAGCAAAACGGAATAGACTTTATTAAGCTACTGTACATCATTTCTGTGCTCTAATGTAAAATTGCTCCCTCCTTTGGAATTGCAGTCACTGCTTTTATGTGTCTGGAACTCTGCTTTAAAAGATGATGTGAAGATTTTGAACATTTTGTAATCTCGTTTTTGACATCTTTTCTAGCATGGACAGCGACTACATCAACAACAGGTAGGAATTTGTCATTGACAATTGGTAACAATATTCAGGAAAGACTTGCCATATGCATGAAATGAGGATGATTGATGATTGTCAGCTGTATATCTGCTTCCAGAAATAAAGGGATGATGTTCCATTCTGCATATTCACACAATTCACTGTGTTCTTTCCAGCACCAACATCAACAACAATATCAACATCAGGTACATAATTTTGAAAAAAGAAACATTGATGAGCAAATAGAAACAAAATTCGTTCCTGGATATCTGAAGTTATAAAGAGAGTAAAGTCATGAAGTAGAAACAGAGATACTCACGATGATGGGGGAAGTTGCATTTGCGGATATATTGTCAGCAAATATTTCCACCAAATTTGAATCTACCGCTGAAGTGGTAAAACCCTCATTCATACAGAATCCGAGGGGAGGATTATATGCTGCCATTTTGGGGTGTGCATGAGTCTCATTGTGAACAATGGGTGAAAAGAACAAAATCTTGCAACAAATTGTGAATCTTTGCTGATAGGATCCACCTTGAATGTTTTCCAGCTGCGTTTGTGGACGTTTGGGCAAAGCCTTGTTTGATGGCAGGAATAAGTCAAAATGCCACCTACCTGAAAGAGGAGTGGCAACTCTTCGTAACTTACTTGTATCCAAGACTGTGTGAGATGTTTAATCAGTGGGAAGTCGAGGGTCGGAGGGTACATGATGAAAAGTGGAGTTGAGGGCTGTCAGGCCAGTTGGGATCTGATTGAAAGGCGAAACAGTCGCGGTGAACATTTGAATGTTTCATTCCAAACGCGCAGCTATTTCCCGCTGAATCAATTCCAACATCAGCGTGAAATATCGAGCAAATGGCTGCTGATGGTACAAATTTCCATCTGTTTCTTCACTTCACATCTGTCCTTTCATATTTGCTGTTGCTGTAATTGTTCAATATCCTGCCGATGTAAACATTTAAATCCTTACTTTGCAGCATCGACAACAACAGCACCAACAACAACCGTGACCTCAACAACAGGTATCAAATGAACAAAACCAACGCAATTATTTTCGATTCATCTCAACAAAGTCATTGTAATTTCATTTAAGAAATGTATTTAAGCTCAGAATCTGGTGTTGTTCACGAAAGATCATAGCGTCATTTACTCACGATAATGTTTGTACCCCAACCCCTTGGACCTGACTATCTCAGATTGCATCACAAAATTGTGAGAGAATACCTGCCTCAAATTGTCTTATATCCATTCATGGAGGTTTACTTTAAATTTGGAGATGCTCCAAACGGGCACATGTGAGATGCTACAACACATAACTTGGCTGAAATTCAACGGGACGTTGAATCTTCTGTGAATCCAATTGCTTCTGTCTGGTATGGAATCACAGAATCCCTCAGTGTGGAAACAGGATATTTGGCCCAACGGGTTCACACCGAACCTCCGTGGAGCATTCCAACCAGACGTGTTCCCATACCCTAATACTCCACATTTCCCCTCACTAAAACCGAAACTAAACATGTCCAAACACCATGGGCACCTCAGCTGATCACATTCACCAAACCTGCACATTTTTGGATTGTGAGAGGAAATCCACACAGACAGGGGGAGAATGTGCCAACTTCAATTAGGCAGTCGCCCGAAGCTGGTATCAAACCCAGGTCCCTAACGCTGTGAAGCTGCAGTGCTTACCACGGAACCACCTTGCCACCCATTCAGTCTCCAACAATGAACACCATGTCAGACATTGGGTCTTTTACTCAGGAATATCCTGGATGTTTACTCTGGAAGTGACACCGACTTCATGCTTGTTCTAACTCTGATAGAAAGCAATCTCATTGAAGGAGGCACTGTGACCAGACGGAAACCCCGCCCAGTTCAATCACTCACCGTCACCTTCATAGCTTGATGGACTGCGCTTCCATGACTCTGTCTTGAACCACGAGGGGACCAGTTTTCTGATGAATCAGATAGATCAGGATGTGGAAGTGGCTGGATATAATTAATGATTGAGAGGGTTGTGGAGCGGATAAATGTAGGGAACTACTGTGAGACGGGGAGGACAGTCAACTTCGTACTGAGGGTGTTGTTCTTAAACACGTGCAGTATGTGAAATGCGGTAAATGAAGTTGTTCCACAGATTTAAATTGATGGCTCCAAATTTGTGAACATCATCGAACGTGGCTGCAATGGGATCAGAGCTGGAAATTAAATATCCTTTTGAATGGAAATGCAGATGAGCAGAGGAGCGGGTCCGCTTGTCAATCAGAAATGAAACTTAATCAATAACAAGTGACACAGGGTCTGAAGCGCAGACTCTATGTGAGAACAGTTGTTATCACTGACTCCCACCAGTTCGTAATAATGTAAACCTGAGGGAAAGAAATCAAATGGTTAATGCAGCATTTGGGACAACGTATTTCCAAACTGTTGGAAAGATGCATTTCTGGTGAAAGAGCGCTGAGCTAAACGGAATAGACTTTATTAAGCTACTGTACATCATTTCTCTGCTCTATCATAAAATTACTCCCTCCTTTGGAATTGCAGTCACTGCTTTTATGTTTGTGGAAAACTGCTTTTAAAGATGATGTGAAGATTTTGACCTCTTTATCATCTCGCTTTTGACATCTTTTCCAGCATGGACAGAGACTGCATCAACAACAGGTAGGTTTTGTCTATGACATTGGGTGAAAATACTCAGGAAAAACTTGTCAAATGCATGAAATGAGGATGATTGATGATTGTCAGCTGTATATCTGCTTCCAGAAATGAGGGGATGATGTTACATTCTGCATGCTCACACAATTCACTGTGTTCTTTCCAGCACCAACATCAACAACGACATCAACTGAAGGTACATAAAAAATAAAAATATTTGGTACATCATTTTTTTAAAAAATACATTGATGAGCAAATAGTAGCAAATTACCTGTCTGAATATCTGAAATTTAAAAAAAGAGGCAAGTCTTGAAATAGAAACAGAGATACTCACGCCGATGGGGGACGTTGCAGCGGCGGTTATGTTGTTAGCAAATATTTCCACCAAATTTGAATTTACCGCTGAAGAGGTAAGACCCTCATTCATACTGAATTACAGGGGAGGATTAAATGCTGTCATTATGTGGTTTGCAAGAAGCTCTTTGCGAACAGTGGGGTAAAAGCACAAAATCTTGCAACAGATTATGAATCTTAGCTGATAGGATCCACCTTGACGTACTGCAGTTGGATTTATGGATGTTTGGGTAAAGCCATGTTTGATGGCAGGAGTAAGTCACAATTCTACCTCCCTGAAAGAGGAGGGGCACAGGTTACTTAATCTATGGGGAATAAGGTCAACAAGGTGAGAACACAATGGAAGCACCACATACAGTGAGACTGATAGGCTTGAATCGAATGTTCATATTGCGTGGGTGCTGGCCAGTCTCTGTGAAAGGTTTGCGTTCAGAGCAGATTTTCTCAGGTCCTCCGGGCATTGCTTGACGAGTGCTTTCGAACTCTTCATTCAGTTGTTGTATTCAAGGATCTATGAGATTTTTAATCAATGGGAAGTCGAGATGCCTAAGGTACAGGCTGAAAAGTGGAGTGTAGGGCTTTCAGATCAGCTGTGATCTGATTGAAAAGCAGAGCAGTCGAGGTGAGCAGAACGGCCCCAATGTTTGCTCCAACCTTTTATGATGTCTTACCATGACGTCGATGACCTGACAGCTCAATGGTGCATGCACCGACCACCAATTGAATCTCCAACATTTTCATTCACCATTGCACACACTTTGAGACTTTAGATACTGAACCTAAACAAGGCATGTAATGTCGCAAAAAAATGGCTTCTAAAGGATATTCTGTGCGGGAACATCTTTCATTTTACGACTCATACTTCTGCTGAAAAAGGAAAGAATCGGTCCAGGTTTCTGAGATGTTTCTCATTTACTAACTGGTGCAAATAGCAAGGGAACAGAAGGTTTGTCTTCAGACAATTTCTTGGTAATATCTGCTCACAATTGCCAACCCACAAACAATGTGGCAGATTTTCACTTCAGAAAACGGGGCTCGCCTGCAATCCTCCAGGTCTCAAATTGTTCATTGGCCAACAAGTTGGGTCCCAGATGGCAAAACTGTCAACATTATGTCAAGACCCTTTGAAACAAAGAACGTGTGTGCTCCCAAAGTATCCCCAACCCTTACGCTGATGGTCATGCTTCTGATATGTTGAGGCTCTGTCCCCAGAAAGCCAGAAACCATTGGTGCAAAGTGCAGCCTCCAATGAAGAGATTACGAGAGAATGCCATCTGAATATCGTTGACCTAAGATGGCCTTCTGGTCAGAATCTCTGAAGAATTGTCACTGCACCCGAAAAGGTACCTTTGCAATCTCTGAGAGATGCTCCAAGACTTGTTGAGTTTTGGAACCAACTTCGGTTTTGCTTTCTGAATTTCAGCATCTCTCGGTCTTTTGCGGTTTTATGAAGTTTCTCATTTAGTTATAGCTGCTTCTTTCAAATGAATCTTTAGAATTCACAACTGGGAAGTTCTCCAGAAAGATAGTGTTTTGAATTTTCTTGACGTGTCCCTTGCAATATTTGTCTTCCAGCAACAACAATACCATTAACTTCAACGACAGGTAAGACATTAATAATAGACTTTCAGCAATATCATTAGAATGAAGGTCGTCAGAAAGTCAGAAATGCAGATCTAAGATTCCAGATTGGAACACCAATGCAGATACGTTCATTTGAAACAGTTACTGTCACTGTTTGCAGCAGATACAGGGCTCACTGTCTTAAGGTCACACAAATGAGCTCATGATATTTAAAGTTGATGGAATCATCATCTAACATCTCACATACTTAACGTATAACTTCTACTGACATGTGAAACATGGATTTGTCTGAATAACGTCTGATAGTCAGATTCCATTTTATGATTTGATTTACAAATTATGATCTGTCTTACGGAGGAACTTCCAGTTGGAGGCACACTGGGAAGTAAGCAGTTCTTTAATTTACTTTAATCCAATGAAACCAAGGAGTCAAATCTTCTTCAGATGATGTTGTTTATTGGGAGACTTTTACCTTGCGCAACTGATCATGCATGAAAGAAGAAAACACTATATACGATCAAGATTGACACAGCTAGTCTCTCATCCTGCAGGATTCAAAAGACCCAGGATGAAGAAAATAATTTCTTCCGATCTAATCAATTCAACGTCTTGGCTTCAGCACAGTAGTTGTGTTGGGGCAAGTCAGTCACACCAACAAATGAAGGCATCCACAATTGTGCAGTCTGAAAATGTAGAGTGCTGTGTAAGATAAAGCTCATGGAATGATCCATCTAGAAAGTTGCCTTTTGGGAAGTGCTAGAATATTAAGGAGAAGTAAGGTGAACTTTTGGAGGCTGTGCCAAGAATTTCCTGTTGGTCCCAGGAAGCATAAAATTATATTCAAGATGTAGTAAACAAATACCGTGAAACCTTATCGCGTATCTTTGTCAGTTAATTTTCATTGAATCGATTATTCAATTAATATTATGCACAGAATAGTATTGTGTTTAACAGAGGGAATCGAAGTTTTGAATTGCAGTCAGTACTGATTGTAGTCACACTACTTTTGAACAATAAAAGGATGTTTAGATATCATACCATCCATGATGATGCATTCTGAATCCTTTCCAGCGTCGACGACAATGACAACTTCAACAACAGGTATGAAATTATCTGTGTTGTAATGAAAAAACTTTCACTGAAATTTTAGACAATGATTGAAATGATCATGTTTGATGACTTGACAACTGGAATTCTACACTGATGGATGACAGATGTTCCATTGTACATGTTGACACCATCAAGTGTCTTCTGTCCAGCAGGAACAACAGCTGGAACAACAACATTGACGAAAAGTTGTCAGCAATGGTTTCATACAGAGGTAGCGCATACAAAAGAAGGGATCCATTTGAATCTTTTCTCGAGCTCTGATTTGGTTTGGTGGTCGATCCTAAAAAGAACTCAAGATGCTGACTGGCCTCTTACTGTCCTGTCATGTCACTGTGACCAAGTCACTCTATGACTGAATGACGGATAAGGCTCGATGATGGATATGCATTTCCTTATATTGAACGATTTTTTTGTTGAGATGATTGAATGCGGTTGGAATGTAGTACTTTTTCCCCAAACATGGAAGATCATTCATTGCTTTTACTGCATCAGCCGAGGTCCAGCTGAACCAAAGGCTACAAATTCAGTGAGTAGATGCAGATTTCTGTTTCATACAAAAGATGGACCAGAAATAGTTATTAGTCAAAATTATCCCCAAAATTAAACCTATTTTTGATTCTCCATCTTATTCCCTGCACATTCTTTTTTTCACGTATTTATGATATTTTATTTGTCTCATGAACAATGCATTGTGTTTGTCATACAAAATAGCATTAGAATTGGCTTAGTGTGGATCCAATAGACTTGCACTCGCAGCGCTCTCCTGTCTGATGAATGGCTTATGCCCAAAACGTTGATTCTCCTGCTCCTCCGATGCTGCCTGACCTGATGTGCTTTTCATGCACCACGCTTCGACCCAGCACCTGCCTACCTGTTTGCTTGCATTGCTCATCTCAGTCAGACATTAATTTTCATTTCGGCTCATCATTTTATTTTACTTGTTTCTTCTAGCCCGGGTGACAAGTCACCCTTATGCTCCAATACCAACATCAACCAAAGGTAAAGTAGACGTGGTTTATGATCTTATTCATGTTTGTATTGGTCCTCAATCTACCAGCAGTAGCCTCTGAAACATTACACAATTCACCAATTACGATGTTATTGACACTGTGTTGGGAACTTTGTTATTTATTTTTCCCCATGTAAACGTATGCATCTAGAATGCCAGTTCACTCCCTGCAATGGTATTGTGTACAAAGCGACAACGTATTGATCTGAAGTTGAAGGTGGCAACTCAGAAAGACAAAGCAGAGCACCGAGGCTAAGGAGTGGGACCACACTGAATTGTGGAACATATGAATGTTTCATTCCAAACGCGCAGCTATTTCCCGCTGATTCAATTCCAACATCAACATGGAATAGTGAACAAATGATTGCTGACGGTGCAAATTTCCATCTGTTTCTTCACTTCACATTTGTCATTTCATACTTGCTGTTGCATTCAATCTTCAATATCCTGCTGATGTAAACATTGAAATCCTTAATTTGCAGCATCGACAACAACAGCACCAACAACAACTTTGACTTCAACAACAGGTATCAAATGAACAAAACCAACTGAATCATTTTCGATTCATTTCAACAAAGTCATTGTTATGACATTTAAGGAATGTATTAAAACTCAGAATCTGGTGTTGTTCACGGAAGGTCATTTACTCACGATAATGTTTGTACCCCATCCCGTAGGAACTGACTATCTGACAGATTGCATCACAAAATTGTGAGAGAATACCTGGCCCAAATTGTCTTATATGCATTCATGGAGATTTAATTTAAATCTGGAGATGCCCCAAACGGGCACATGTGAGATGCTACAACAAATAAAATTGCTGAAATTCAATGGGACATTGAATCTTCTGTGAATCCAATTGCTTCTGTCTGGTATGGAATCACAGAATCCCTCAGTGTGGAAACAGGATATTTGGCCCAACGGGTTCACGCATGCCAACCAGACGTGTTTCCAGACTCTAATACTCCACATTTCCCCTCACTAACACCGAAACTAAACATGTCCAAACACTATGTGCACCTCAGCTGATCACATTCACCAAACCTACACATTTTTGGACTGTGAGAGGAAACCCACGCAGACAGGGGGAGAATGTGCCAACTTCATATCGGCAGTCGCCCGAAGCTGGTATCAAACCCAGCTCCCTCACGCTGTCAAGCTGCAGAGCTAATCACGGAAACACCTTGCCACCCATTCAGTCTCCAACAATGAACACCATGTCAGACATTGGGCCTTTTACTCAGGAATATCCTGGATGTTTACTCTGGAAGTGATAGCTACTTCATGCTTGTTCTAACTCTGATAGAAAGCAATCTCATTGAAGGAGGCACTGTGACCAGACGGAAACCCTTCCCAGGTCAAACACTCACTGTCACCTTCATAGCCTGATGGACTGCGCTTCCATGACTCTGTCTTGAACCACGAGGGGACCAGTTTCCTGATGAATCAGATAGATCAGGATGTGGAAAGGGCTGGAAATAATTAATGATTGAGAGAGTTGTGGAGCGGATAAATGTAGGGAACGACTGTGAGACGGGGAGGACAGTCAACTTCGTACTGAGGGTGTTGTTCTTAAACACGTGCAGTATGTGAAATGCGGAAAATGAAGTTGTTCCACAGATTTAAATTGATGGCTCCAAATTTGTGAACATCATCGAACGTGGCTACAATGGGATCAGAGCTGGAAATTAAATATCCAAGGGTATATATCCTTTTGAATAGAAATGCAGATGAGCAGAGAAGTGGGTTCGCTTGTCAAACAGAAATGAAACTAAATCAATGACGAGTGATACAGGGTCTGAAGCGCAGACTCGATGTGAGAACAGCTGTTATCACTGACTCCCACCAGTTCGTAATAATGTAAACCTGAGGGAAAGAAATCAAATGGTTAATGCAGCATTTGGGACAACGTGTTTCCAAACTGTTGGAAAGATGCATTTCTGGTGAAAGAGCGCTGAGCAAAACGGAATAGACTTTATTAAGCTACTGTACATCATTTCTCGGCTCTATCATAAAATTACTCCCTCCTTTGGAATTGCAGTCACTGCTTTTAAAGATAATGTGAATATTTTGAACTCTTTGTAATCTCGCTTTTGACATCTTTTCCAGCATGGACAGAGACTGCATCAACAACAGGTAAGATTTTGTCTATGACATTGGGTGAAAATACTCAGGAAAAACTTGTCAAATGCATGAAATGAGAATGATTCATGATTGTCAGCTGTATATCTGCTTCCAGAAATGAGGGGATGATGTTACATTCTGCATGTTCACACAATTCACTGTGTTCTTTCCAGCACCAACATCAACAACGACATCAACTGAAGGTACATAAAAAATAAAAATATTTGGTACATCATTTTTTGAAAAAATACATTGATGAGCAAATAGTAGCAAAATACCTGTCTGAATATCTGAAATTTAAAAAAAGAGGCAAGTCTTGAAATAGAAACAGAGATACTTACGCCGATGGGGTACGTTGCAGCAGCGGTTATGTTGTCAGCAAATATTTCCACCAAGTTTGAATTTACCGCTGAAGAGGTAAGACCCTCATTCATACTGAATTACAGGGGAGGATTAAATGCTGTCATTACGTGGTTTGCAAGAAGCTCATTGTGAACAATGGGTTAAAAGCACAAAATCTTGCAACAGATTGTGAATCTTAGCTGATAGGATCCACCTTGAATGTTTTCCAGCTGCATTTGTGGATGTTTGGGCAAAGCCTTGTTTGATGGCAGGAATAATTCAAAATTCTACCTCCCTGAAAGAGGAGTGGCAACTCTTCGTAACTTTATTGTATCCAAGTCTCTGTGAGATGTTTAATCAGTGGGAAGTTGAGGGTCGGAGGGTACATGCTGAAAAGTGGAGTTGAGGGCTGTCAGGCCAGTTGTGATCTGATTGAAATGCGGAACAGTCGCTGTGAACATTTGAATGTTTCATTCCAAACGCGCAGCTATTTCCCACTGAATCAATTCCAACATCAGCGTGAAATATCGTGCAAATGGCTGCTGATGGTACAAATTTCCATCTGTTTCTTCACTTCACATTTGTCATTTCATACTTGCTGTTGCATTCATTCTTCAATATCCTGCTGATGTAAATTCAAATCCTTAATTTGCAGCATCGACAACAACAGCACCAACAACAACCGTGACCTCAACAACAGGTATCAAATGAACAAAACCAACTGAATTATTTTCGATTCATCTCAACAAAGTCATTTTAATTACATTTAAGGAATGTATTAAAACTCAGATTCTGGTGTTCTTCACGGAAGGTCAGAGTATCATTTACTCACGTCATTATACCCTCATCCCATGGAAACTGACTATCGCACAGATTGCATCACCAAGATGTGAGAGAATACCAGGCCCAACATTTTCTTGAATCCATTCATGGAGATTTAATTTAAAGTGGGAGATGCTCCAACGGGACACCTCAGAAATGCTGCAACAATAAATTCATCAGGAAATTTTACATTCCTACAATCTAATTGCTTCTATCTAGTGTAGAATCACAGAATCCCTGCAGTGTGGAAACAGGACATTTGGAAAAACGCGTTCACACCCATCTTCCGCAGAGCGCCCCAACCAGATACTTTCCCATACCCTGTTTCTCTCCATCTCCCCTCACTTATACCAACGCTATATATACCCAAAGACTATGGACACCTCAGCTGGCCCAATTCACCAAACCTCCACATCTTCGGACTGTGGGAGGAAACCCATGCAGACACAGGGAGCATGTGCAAACTTCACACAGGCAATCACCTGAGGTTGGAATCAACTCAAGGTCCCGGGCTGTGTGAAGCTGCAGCTCTAACCACTAGCCACCTTCCTCCCCATTTGGCCTCCACCACTGAAAAGAATGTTAGACATTGGGTCATTTAGGTAAAAACAATGACTGCTGATGCTGGAAACCAGATTCTGGATTAGTGGTACTGGAAGAGCACAGCAGTTCAGGCAGCATCCAAGGAGCAGCGAGATCCACGTTTCGGGCAAAGGCTCGTCATCAGAAATCATGCGATTTCTAACTCTGATTGAAAGCAACGTCACTGAAGGAAGCTCAGTGACCAGACGTAACCCCTGACCCAACTCTATCACTCACCATGATTTTCATAACTTAATTGACTGTGTTTCCACTGACTCAGTCTTAAACCACGAAGGGACCAGGATCCTGATGAATCAGATAGGTCAGGATGTGGAAGGGGCGAGAAGTAATTATTGATTGAGAAGTTTGAGAAGAGGATAAATGTAGGGAATAACTATGAGATGGGGAGGACAGTCAACGTAGCTCTGAGAGTGTTGATCTTCAATGCGCGCAACAAGTGACATAAGGGAAATGAAGTTGCAGCGCAGATTGAAATTAGTGGATAGTCAGAGCAGTTTTTTCTCAGTCCTTCCGGGCATTGCTACCAGAGTGGTTTGCAACTCTTCGTAAATTTGTTGTATTCAAGGCTCTGTGAGATACTTAATCAGTGCGAAGTCGAGTTCCCAGGGTATAGGCTGAAAAGTGGAGATGACTGCTGTCAGACCAGCTGTGATTCAGAGGCAGAGCAGTCGAGGTGAGCGGAACAGCCACAACGTTTATTCCAATGTTTGACGATGTCTTACCATGAGGTCGACGACCTGACAGCTCAAGCATACATGCACCGACAATTCACCTATATTTCCTTTGGAAGTGAGAAGTAATTCACGCTTGTTCTAACTCTGCTAGAAAGCAATATCATTGAAGGAAGCACTGTGACCAGATGCAACCCCTGAGCCAGTTCCATTGCTCACCGGCACGTTCATAACTTCATGGATTGTGTCTCCAATGACTGCCTTGAAGCATGAAGAGACGAGTATCGTAGTGAATCAGATAGATCAGGATGTGGAAGGGGTTGGAAATGATACGGGATTGACAGGGTTGAGGGGAGAATAAATGTATGAAATAACGATGAGATAGGGGGGACAGGCAACTTTACACTGTGGGTTTTGTTCTTCAATGCGTGCAGTATGTGAAATCCGGTAAGTGAAGTTGCAGCACAGATTGAAATTGGTGTCTACACATTTGTGAGCATCACCGAACGTGGCTGCAATGGCATCAGCGCTGGAAATTAAATATCCAAGGACATGTATCCTTCTGAAAGGAAATTCAGATGAGCAAAGGAGCGAGTTGGCTTGTCAATCAGAAATGAAAGTAAATCTGGCGCGTAGACGCCATGTGAGTAGATGCTATCACTTACTCACACCAGTGAGTAATAATGTAACCCTGAGGGAAACGAATCTGGTGGTATATGCAGCATTTGGGACAACTTATTTCCAAACGATTGCAAAGAAGCATTTCAGATGAAAGAGCACAGAACGAAACAGAAGTGATTTTTCTTAGCTGCAATAAATCATTTCTCTGCTCTAACGTAAATTTCCTCCATCGTTTGGAAGGGCAGTCACTACTTTTGTGTGTCTGAAACACTGCTTTTAAAGATGATGTTAAGATCTTGAACTCTTATGGTCTTATTTTTGACATTTTTGCCAGCATCAACAACGACTGCATCTACAAGAGGTAGGAATATGTCTGTGTAGTTGGGATTAAATGTTTTGTAAACTCTTGTCAAATGCATGAAATGTGGATGATTGATGATTGACGATTCTCAGCTGTTTATCTGCTTCAGAAGTGAACGGATGATGTTCCATGCTGCATATTCACACAATTCACTGTGTTCTTTCCAGCACCAACATCAACAACGACATCAACTGCAGGTACATCAAAAATAAAAATAAAGATGAGCAAATAATCGCAAATTGCCTGCCTGGATATCTGAAAGTGAAAAAGAGAGGCAAGTCATGAAATAGAAACAGAGATACTTACGACAATGGAGGATGTTGCAGTTGCGGTTATATTGTTAGCAAATTTTTCCTCCAAATTTGAATCTACCACTGAAGAGGTTAAACCCTTATTAATGTAGTATCAGAGGGGAGGATTAAATGCTGTCATTATGGGGTGTGCCTGAGTGACATTGTGAACAATGGCTTAAAAGAACAAATGACTCATGCACCGACCATCCAGCAATATTTACTCAGGAAGTCATCCCTAAATTATGCTTGTTCCACCTCTCTTAGAAACCAATATGACTGAAGGAAGCTATGTTACGAGACACAACCCCAGAGCCAGCTCTATAGGTCACCGTCACCTTTATAACTTGGTGGACTGTGTTTGCAATGACTGCGTCTTGAACCCCGAGTTGAACAGTATCCTGGTCCCAGAATCATAGAGATGTACAGCATGGAAATAGATCCTTCAGTCCAACCCTTGCATGCCAACCAGATATCCCAACCCTGTCTAGATCCACCTCTCAGCACCTGGCCAATATCCCTCCAAACCCTTCCTATTCATTTACACACCCAATTGCTTCTTAAAAGTTGCAATTGTACCAGCCTCCAAAACTGACTCTGGCAGCTCATTCCACACCCGTACCACCCTCTGCATGAAAAAGTTGCCCATTATGTCACTTTTATATCTTTTACCTCTCACCCTAAACCAATGCCCTCTAGTTCTGGACTCCACGACCCCAGGGAAAAGACTATGCCTGTTTACCCTAGACATGCCCGTCATAATTTTGTAAATCTCTATAAGGTCACTGCTCAGCCTCCGATGCTCCAGGGATAATAGTCCCAGCCTGTTCAGCCTCTCTCTGTCGCTCAAATTCTCCAACCCTGGCAACATCTTTGTAGATCTTTTCTGAATCCTTTCACGTTTCATAACATCTTTTTGACATGAAGAGTATCAGAATTCCACACAATATTCCAACAGTGGCCTAACCAATGTCCTGTACAGCCGCAACATGACCTCCCAACTCCTGTACTCAATATTCTGACCAATAAAAGAAAGCATTCCAAACACCTTCTTTGCGATCCTATCTACCTGTGATTACACTTTCAAGGAGCTATGAACCTGCACTCCAAGATCTCTTTGTTCAGCAACACACCCTAGGACCTTACCATTAAGTGTATAAGTCCTGCTAAGATTTCCTTTCCCAAATGCAGCACTCTGCCTTTCTCTGAATTAAACTCCATCTGCCACTTCTCAGCCCATTGGCTCATCTAGTCAAGATCCTGTTGCAATCTGAGGTAACCCTCTTAGCTGTCCACTGCACCTCCAATTTTGGGGTCATCTGCAAACTTACTAACTGTACCTCTGAGGCTACATTCAACTCATTTATGGAAATTACAGACAGTAGAGGATCCAGCACCGATCCTTCTAGCATTCCATTGGTCACAGGCCTCCAGACTGAAAAACAAGCTTCCACTACCACCCTCTGTCTTCTACCTTTCAGCCAGATCTGTATCCAAATGGCTAGTTCTCCCTTTATTCCATGAGATCAGTTAGATCAGGATGTGGAAGTGGCTGGAAGTAATTATTTATTGAGAGGTTTGAGAAGAGAATAAATGTAGGAAGTGGGTCGGCATTGAACTTCGCACTGAGGCTGTTGATGTTAAATGAGTTCAGTATGTGAAATAAGGTAAAGGAAGGTGTAGCGCAGATTGAGATTGGAGTCTGCAAATTTGAGAGAATCACTGAACATGGCTGCAATGGCATCAGAGATGAAAGTTAAATATCCACCGACATATATCCTTTTGAAAGGAAGTGCAGATGTGCAGAGGAGCGTGTTCACTTGTTAATCAGAAATGAAACTAAATCTAAAGCGTAGACACCATGTGAGTGAAGTTGCGATCATTAACTCACACCAGTGAGTAACAATGTAAACCTGAGGGAAAACAATCAAATGGTTTATGCAGCATTTGGGAGAAATTATTTAAAAACTGTTGCAAAGAAGTAATTCGGAGGAAAGAGCACATAATGAAACGGAATAGATTTTCTCAGCTACAGGACATCATTTCTCTGCTCTGACGTAAATTTGTGCCCTAATTTGGAAGTGCAATTACTGATTTTGTGTGTCTAAACCACTGCTTTTAAAGATGATGTCAAAACTTTGAACTCTCATCATCTCAGTGTTGACATCTTTTCCAGCAACGACAATGACTGCATCAACAACAGGGAGGAACTTGTCTGTGGAGGTTTAAATGTTTAGTAAATTCTTGTCAAATGCATGAAATGAGGATGATAGATGATTGTCAGCTGTATATCTGCTTCCAGAAATGAAGGGATGATGTTCCATTCTGCACATTCACACAATTCACTGTGTTCTTTCCAGCACCAACATCAACAACGACATCAACAGCAGGTACATAATTTCGAAAAAAAACATGGATGAACAAACAGTAACAAAATTCCTGCCAGGATATCTGAAATTAAAAAGAGATAGTCAAGTCATGAAATAGAAACAGAGATACTCACGACGATGGAGGAAGTTGCAGTTGCAGTTATATTGTCAGCAAATATTTCCACCAAATTTGAATCTACCGCTAAAGATGTAAAGTCCTCGTTCATACAGAATCAGAGAGGAGGATTAAATGCTGCCATTATGGGGTGTGCATGAGACTCATTGTGAACAATGGGTGAAAAGCATAAAATCTTGCAACAAATTGCGAATCTTAGCTGATAGGATCCACCTTGAATGTTTTCCAGCTGCATTTGTGGATGTTTGGGCAAAGCCTTGTTTGATGGCAGGAATAAGTCAAAATTCTACCTCCCTGAAAGAGGAGTGGCAACCCTTCGTAACTTTGTTGTGTCCAAGGCTCTGTGAGGTTTTTAATCAGTGGGAAGTTGAGGGTCGGAGGGTACATGATGAAAAGTGGAGTTGGGGGCTGTCAGGCCAGTTGTGATCTGATTGGAAGGCGGAACAGTCGCGGTGAACATTTGAATGTTTCAATCCAAACGCGCAGCTATTTCCCGCTGAATCAACTCCAACATCTGCGTGAAATATCGAGCAAATGGCTGCTGTTGGTGCAAATTTCCATCTGTTTCTTCACTTCACATCTATCCTTTCATATTTGCTGTTGCTGTAATTGTTCAATATCCTGCCGATGTAAACATTTAAATCCTTACTTTGCAGCATCGACAACAACAGCACCAACAACAACCGTGACCTCAACAACAGGTATCAAATGAACAAAACCAACTGAATCATTTTCGATTCATCTCAACAAAGTCATTTTAATTACATTTAAGGAAAGTACTAAATCTCGGAATCTGGTGTTCTTCACGGAAGGTCATTTACTCACGATAATGTTTGTAACCCCATCCCGTGGAAACTGACTATCTCACAGATTTCATCACAAAACTGTGAGAGAATACCTGGCCCAAATTGTCTTATATCCATTCATGGAGATTTAATTTAAATTTGGAGATGCTCCAAACGAGCGTATGTGAGATGCTGCAATATATAAATTAGCTGAAATTCAATGGGACATTGAAACTTCTGTGAATCTAATTGCTTCTGTCTGATATGGGATCACAGAATCCCTCAGTGTGGAAACAGGATATTTGGCCCAACTGTTCACGCATTCCAACCAGACGTGTTCCCAGACCCTAATACTCTACATTTACCTTCACTAAACCGAAACTAAACATGCCCAACCACTATGGGCACATTAGCTGATCCCATTCACCAAACCTACACATTTGTGAGAGGAAACCCACGCAGCCACATAGGCAGTCTCCCAAAGTTAGAATCATATACAGGTCCCTAACGCTGTGAAGCTGCAGAGCTAACCACTGAGCCACCTTGCCACCCATTCAGTCTCCAACAATGAACACAATGTCAGACATTGGGTCTTTTAATCAGGAATATCCTGGATGTTTACTCTGGAAGTGATACCTACTTCATGCTTGTTCTAACTCTGATAGAAAGCACTGTCACTGAAGGAGGCACTGTGACCAGACGGAAACCCCTCCCAGGTCAAACACTCACTGTCACCTTCATAGCCTGATGGACTGCGCTTCCATGACTCTGTCTTGAACCTCGAGGGGACCAGTTTCCTGATGAATCAGATAGATCAGGATGTGGAAGCGGCTGCAAATAATTAATGATTGAGAGGGTTGTGGAGCGGATAAATGTAGGAAACTACTGTGAGACGGGGAGGACAGTCAACTTCGTACTGAGGGTGTTGTTCTGAAACACGTGCAGTATGTGAAATGCGGTAAATGAAGTTGTTCCACAGATTTAAATTGATGGCTCCAAATTTGTGAACATCATCGAACGTGGCTGCAATGGGATCAGAGCTGGAAATTAAATATCCAAGGGTATATATCTTTTTGAATAGAAATGCAGATGAGCAGAGAAGTGGGTTCGCTTGTCAAACAGAAATGAAACGAAATCAATGACGAGTGATACAGGGTCTGAAGCGCAGGCTCCATGTGAGAACAGTTGTTATCACTGACTCCCACCAGTTCGTAATAATGTAAACCTGAGGGAAAGAAATCAAATGGTTAATGCAGCATTTGGGACAACGTGTTTCCAAACTGTTGGAAAGATGCATTTCTGGTGAAAGAGCGCTGAGCGAAACGGAATAGACTTTATTAAGCTACTGTACATCATTTCTCTGCTCTATCATAAAATTACTCCCTCCTTTGGAATTGCAGTCACTGCTTTTAAAGATGATGTGAATATTTTAAACTCTTTGTAATCTCGCTTTTGACATCTTTTCCAGCATGGACAGAGACTGCATCAACAACAGGTAAGATTTTGTCAATGACATTGGGTGAAAATACTCAGGAAAAACTTGTCAAATACATGAAATGAGGATGATTCATGATTGTCAGCTGTATATCTGCTTCCAGAAATGAGGGGATGATGTTACATTCTGCATGTTCACACAATTCACTGTGTTCTTTCCAGCACCAACATCAACAATGACATCAACTGAAGGTACATAAAAATAAAAATATTTGGTACATCATTTTTTAAAAAAAATACATTGATGAGCAAATAGTAGCAAAATACCTGTCTGAATATCTGAAATGTAAAAAAAGAGGCAAGTCTTGAAATAGAAACAGAGATACTCACGCCGATGGGGGACGTTGCAGCTGCCGTTCTGTTGTCAGCAAATATTTCCACCAAATTTGAATTTACCGCTGAAGAGGTAAGACCCTCATTCATACTGAATTACAGGGGAGGATTAAATGCTGTCATTATGTAATTTGCAATAAGCTCATTGTGAACAATGGGTTAAAAACACAAAATCTTGCAACAGATTGTGAATCTTAGCTGACAGGATCCACCTTGACGTACTGCAGTTGTATTTATGGATGTTTGGGTAAAGCCTTGTTTGTTGGCAGGAGTAAGTCACAATTCTACCTCCCTGAAAGAGGAGGGGCACAGTTTACTTAATCTATGGGGAATCTACCAAGCTCAACAAGGTGAGAACACAATGGAAGCACCACATTCAGTGAAAATGACGGGCTTGAATCGAATGTTCATATTGCGTGGTGCTGGCCAGTCTCTGTGAAAGGTTTGCGCTCAGAGCAGATTTTCTCAGGTCCTCCGGGCATTGCTTGACGAGTGCTTTACAGCTCTTCGTAAATTTGTTGTATTCAAGGATCTATGAGATTTTTAATCAATGGTAAGTCGCGGTTCCTAGGGTACAGGCTGAAAAGTGGAGTGTAGGGCTTTCAGATCAGCTGTGATCTGATTGAAAAGCAGAGCAGTCAAGGTGAGCAGAACGGCCCCAACGTTTGCTCCAACGTTTTACGATGTCTGACCATGACGTCGATGACCTGACAGCTCAATGGTGCATGCACCGACCATCAATTGAATTCCAACATTCTCATTCACCATTGCACACACTTTTAGACTTTAGATACTGAACCTGAACAAGGCATGTAATGTCGCAAAAAAATGTCTTCTAAAGGATAGTCTGTGCGGGAACATTTTTCATTTTACGACTCATACTTCTGCTGAAAAAGGAAAGAATCGGTCCAGGTTTCCAGATGTTTCTCATTTACTAACTGGTGCAAATACCAAGGGAACAGAAGGTTTGTCTTCAGACAATTTCTTGGTAATATCTGCTCACAATTGCCAACCCACAAACAATGTGGCAGATTTTCACTTCAGAAAACGGGGCTCGCCTGCAATCCTTCAGGTCTCAAATTGTTCATTGGCCAACAAGTTGGGTCCCAGATGGCAAAACTGCCAACATTATGTCAAGACCCTTTGAGACAAAGAACGTGTGTGCTCCCAAAGTATCCCCAACCCTTACGCTGATGGTCATGCTTCTGATATGTTGGAGGCTTTGTCCCCAGAAAGCCAGAAACCATTGGTGCAAAGTGCAGCCTCCAATGAAGAGATTACGAGAGAATGCCATCTGAATATCGTTGACCTAAGATGGCCTTCTGGTCAGAATCTCTGAAGAATTGTCACTGCACCCGAAAAGGTACCTTTGCAATCTCTGAGAGATGCTCCAAGACTTGTTGAGTTTTGGAAGCAACTTCGCTTTTGCTTTCTGAATTTCAGCATCTCTCGGTCTTTTGCGGTTTTATGAAATTTCTCATTTAGTTCTAGCCGCTTCTTTCAAATGAATCCTTAGAATTCACAACTGAGAAGTTCTCCAGAAAGATAGTGTTTTGAATTTTCTTCACTTGTCCCTTGCAATATTTGTCTTCCAGCAACTACAATACCATCAACTTCAACGACAGGTATGACATTAATAATAGACTTTCAGCAATATCATTAGAATGATGGTTGTCAGAAAGTCAGAAATGCAGACCTAAGATTCCAGATTGGAACACAAATGCAGATACGTTCATTTTAAGCACTTACTGTCACTGTTTGCAACAGATACAGGGCTCACTGTCTTAAGGTCACACAACATGAGCTCATGATATTTAAAGTTGATGGAATCATCATCTAACATCTCACATACTTAACGTATAACTTCTAGTGACATGTGAAACATGGATTTGTCTGAATAACGGCTGATAGTCAGATTTCATTTTATGATTTGATTTACAAATAATGATCTGTCTTACAGAGGAACTTCCAGTTGGAGGCACACTGGGAAGTAAGCTGTTCTTTAATTTACTTTAATCCAACGAAACCAAGGAGTCCAAATTTCTTCAGATGATGTTGTTTATTGGGAGACTTTTACCTTGCTCAACTGCTCATGCATGAAAGAAGAAAACACTATATACGATCAAGATTAACACGGCTAGTCTCTCATCCTGTAGGATTCAAAAGACCCAGAATGAAGAAAATAATTTCTTCCGATCTAATCAATTCAACGTCTTGGCTTCAGCACATTAGTTGTGTTGGGGCGAGTCATTCACACAAACAGCTGAAGGCATTCACAATTGTGCAGTCTGAAAATGTAGAGGGCTGTGTAAGATAAAGCTCATGGAATGATCCATCCAGAAAGTTGCCTTTTGGGAAGTGCTAGAATATTAAGGAGAAGTAAGGTGAACTTTTGGAGGCTGTGCCAAGAATTTCCAGTTGGTCCCAGGAAGCATAAAATGATGTTCAAGATGTAGTAAAATAATAGCGTGAAACCTTATCGCGTACCTTTGTCAGTTAATTTTAATGGAACATGGCAAAGCTCGATTATTCAATTAATATTATGCACAGAATAGTATTGTGTTTAACAGAGGGAATCGAAGCTTTGAATTGCAGTCAGTACTGATTGTAGTCACACTACTTTTGAACAATAAAAGGATGGTTAGATATCGTACCATCCATGATGATGCATTCTGAATCCTTTCCAGCGTCAACGACAATGACAACTTCAACAACAGGTATGAAATTATCTGTGTTGTAATGAAAAAACTTTCACTGATATTTTAGACAATGATTGAAATGATCATGTTTGATGACTTGACAACTGGAATTCTACACTGATGGATGACAGATGTTCCATTCTGCATGTTGACACCATCAAGTGTCTTCTGTCCAGCAGGTACAACAGCTGGAACAACAACATTGACGAGAAGCTGTCAGTAATGGTTTCATACAGAGGTAGCGCATACAAAAGCAGGGATCCATTTGAATCTTGTCTCGAGCTCTGATTTGGTTTGGTGGTCGATCCCAAAATGAACTCAAGATGCTGACTGGCCTCTTACTGTCCTGTCATGTCACTGTGACCAAGTCACTCTTTGACTGAATGACGGTTCAGTCTCGATGATGGATATGTATTTCCTTATATTGAACGATTTTTGTTGAGGTGACTGAATGCAGATGGAATGTAGTACTTTTCCCCAAACATGGAAGGTCATTCATTGCTTTTACTGCATCAGCCGAGGTCCAGCTGAAACAAAGGCTACAAATTCAGTGAGTAGATACAGATTTCTGTTTCATACAAAAGATGGACAAGAAATAGTTATTAGTCAAAATTATCCCCAAAACTAAACCTATTTTTGATTCTCCATCTTATTCCCTGCACATTCTTTTTTTTCACGTGTTTATCATATTTTATTTGTCTCATGAACAATGCATTGTGTTTGTCATACAAAATAGCATTAGAATTGGCTTAGTGTGGATCCAATAGACTTGCAGTCGCAGCGCTCTCCTGTCTGATGAATGGCTTATGCCCAAAACGTTGATTCTCCTGCTCCTCCGATGCTGCCTGACCTGATGTGCTTTTCATGCACCACGCTTCGACCCAGCACCTGCCTACCTGTTAGCTTGCATTGCTCATCTCAGTCAGACATTAATTTTCATTTCGGCTCATCATTTTATTTTACTTGTTTCTTCTAGCCCGGGTGACCAGTCACCCTTATGCTCCAATACCAACATCAACCAAAGGTAAAGTAGGCGTGGTTTATGATCTTATTCATGTTTATATTGGTCCTCAATCTACCAGCAGTAGCCTCTGAAACATTACACAATTCACCAATTATGATGTTATTGACACTGTGTTGGCAACTTTCTTTTTTATTTTTCCCCATGTACACGTATACATCTAAAATGTCAGTTCACTCCCTGCAATGGTACTGTGTACAAAGTGACAAAGTATTGTTCTGAAGTTAAAGCTGAGGACTGAGAAAGACAATGCAGAGCACCTCGGCATGGGAGTGGGACTACATTGAATTGTGGAACATATGAATGT
Organism: Hemiscyllium ocellatum; assembly: GCF_020745735.1. Classification (NCBI taxonomy): domain Eukaryota; kingdom Metazoa; phylum Chordata; class Chondrichthyes; order Orectolobiformes; family Hemiscylliidae; genus Hemiscyllium; species Hemiscyllium ocellatum. Next base: position 11,211,696 of record NC_083418.1, on the reverse strand, counting down.
TTCATTCCAAACGCGCAGCTAATTCCCGCTGATTCAATTCCAACATCAGCATGGAATAGTGAACGAATGACCGCTGACGGTGCAAATTTCCGTCTGTTTCTTCACTTCACATCTGTCATTTCATACTTGCTGTTGCATTCAATCTTCAATATCCTGTTGATGTAAACATTCAAATCCTTAATTTGCAGCATCGACAACAACAGCACCAACAACAACTTTGACTTCAACAACAGGTATCAAATGAACAAAACCAACTGAATCATTCTCGATTCATTTCAACAAAGTCATTGTTATTACATTTAAGGAAAGTTTTAAAACTGAGATTCTGGTGTTCTTCACGGAAGGTCAGAGCGCCATTTACTCACGTCATTATACCCTCATCCCGTGGAAACTGACTATCGCACAGATTGCATCACCAAGATGTGAGAGAATACCTGGCCCAAAATTTTCTTGTATTCATTCATGGAGATTGAATTTAAAGTGGGAGATGCTCCAACGGGACACCTCAGAAATGCTGCAACAATAAATTAGATGGAATTCAACAGGAAATTTTACATTCCTAGAATCTAATTGTTTCTATCTGGTGCAGAATCACAGAATCCCTGCAGTGTGGAAACAGGACGTTTGGCCCAACGGGTTCACACCAAACTTCCGCACAGCGCCCCACCGAGAAGCCTTCCCATACCCTGTTACTCTCCAACTCCCCTCACTTACACCGACGCTGTATATACCCAAAGACTATGAATACCTCAGCTGGCCCAATTCACCAAACCTCCACATCTTCGGACTGTGGGAGGAAACCCATGCAGACACAGGGAGCATGTGCAAACTTCACACAGGCAACCGTCTGAGGTTGGAATCAACTCAAGGTCCCGGGCTGTGTGAAGCTGCAGTTCTAACCACTGAGCCAACTTCCTGCCCATTTGGTCTCCACCACTGAAAAGAATGTTAGACATTGGGTCATTTAGGTAAGATAATGACTGCAGATGCTGGAAACCAGATTCTGGACGAATGGTGCTGGAAGAGCACAGCAGTTCAGGCAGCATCCAAGAAGCAGCGAAATCGACGTTTCGGGCAAAAGATCTTCATCAGAAATCATGCGATTTCTAACTCTGATTGAAAGCAACATCACTGATGGAAGCGCTGTGGCCAGACGTAACCCCTGACCCAACTCTATCACTCACCATGATTTTCATAACTTAATGGTCTGAAGCATAGGCACCATGTGAGTGCAGTTGTTTTCACTAACTCACTTTAGTGAGTAATAATGTAAACCTGAGGGAAACAATCAAGTGGTTTATGCAGCATTTGGGACAACTTATTTCCAAACTGTTGCAACCAAGCATTTCGGTTGAAAGAGCACATAGCGAAATGAAATAGATTTTTCTAAGCTACTGTACATCATTTCTCTGCTCTAACATAAATTTGCTTCCTAATTTGGAAGTGCAGTCACTGCTTCTGTGCATCTGGAACACTGGTTTAAAAGATGATGTCAAGACTTTGAACTCTTTGTGATCTCGTTTTTGACATCTTTTCCAGCATGGACAGCGACTGCATCAACAACAGGTACGAATTTCTCTGTGTAGTTGTGTTAAACTGTTGAGTAAATTATTTACAAGTGCATGACGTGAGGATGATTGATGATTGTCAGCTTGATATCTGCTTCCAGAAATGAAAGGATGATGTTCTATTTTGCCAATTCACACAATTCACTGTGTTCTTTCCAGCACCAACATCAACAACGACATCGACATCAACAGCAGGTACATGAATAAAAAACATTGAAGAGAAAATTGTAATAAAATGCCTGCCTGGACATCTGAAATTAAAAAGATAGGAATACTCACGACGATGGAGGAAGTTGCAGCTGCGGTTGTATTGTCAGCAAATATTTCCTCCAAAATTGAATCTACCGCTGAAGAGATAAAAAAACTTCATTCATACTGAATTCGAGAGACGGATTAAATGCTACCATTATGGGGTGTGCATGAGTCTTATTGTGAACAATGGGTTAAAGGTTCAAGATCTTGCAATAGATTGTGAACCTTCGCTGATATGATCCAGTTTGAAGTTCTACAGCTGCATTTGTGGATGTTTGGGTCAAGCCTTGTTTGATGGCAGGAGTAAGTCACACTGTTACCTAAAAGCGCAGGGGCGCACTTTGCTTGATCTGTGGGAAATCTGCAAAGCTCAACAAGGTGAGAATACAGTCGAAATACCACATTCAGTGAAACTGACAGGCTTGAATTGAATGTTGATATTGCGTGGGTGCTGGCTAGTCTCTGAGGAATGTTTGCGCTCAGAGCAGTTTTTCTCAGGCCTCCCGAGCATTGCTTCCATAGTGATTTGCAACTCTTCGTAAATTTGTTGTATTTAAGGCTCTGTGAGATTTTTAATCAGTGCTAAGTCGAGGGTCCCAGGGTATAGACTGAAAAGTGGAGTTGACTGCTGTCAGACCAGCTGTGATCTGATTGAAAGGCAGAGCAGTCGTGGTGAGTGGAACGGCCCCAACGTTTATTCCAACGTTTTACGATGTCTTACCATGACGTCGATGACCTGACAACTCAAGCATGCATGCAACATTGAAGGAAGCACTGTGACCAGCGGCAACCTCTGAGCCAGTTCCATTGCTCACCTTCACGTTCATAACTTCATGGATTGTGTCTGCAATGACTGCCTTGAACCATGAGGAGACGAGTATCGTAGTGAATCAGACAGAGCAGGATGTGGAAGGGGTTGGACATGAGACGGGATTGAGAGGATTGAGGGGAGAATAAATGTAGGAAATAACGATGAGATAGGGAGGACAGTCAACGTTACACTCAGGGTTTTGTTCTTCAATGTGTTCAGTATGTGAAATCCGGTAAGTGAAGTTGCAGCACAGATTGAAATTGGTGTCTTCAAATTTGTGAGCATCACCGAACGTGGCTGCAATGGCATCAGCGCTGGAAATTAAATATCAAAGGACATGCATCCTTTTGAAAAGAAATTCAGATGAGCAAAGGAGCGAGTTGGCTTGTCAATCAGAAATGAAAGTAAATCTGGCGCGCAGATGCCATGTGAGTAGTTGCTATCACTAACTCACACCAGTGAGTAATAATGTAAACCTGAGGGAAACAAATCTGGTGGTATATGCAGCATTTGGGACAACTTATTTCCAAACTATTGCAAAGAAGCATTTCAGATGAAAGAGCACAGAACGAAACTGAATTGATTTTTCATAGCTGCAATAAATCATTTCTCTGCTCTAACGTAAATTTCCTCAATAGTTTGGAAGGTCAGTCACTACTTTTGTGTGTCTGAAATACTGCTTTTAAAGATGATGTTAAGATGTTGAGCTCTTATGATCTCATTTTTGACATTTTTGCCAGCATCGACAATGACTGCATCGACAGGAGGTAGGAATTTGTCTGCGTAGTTCGGATTAAATGTTCAGTAAACTCCTGTCAAATGCATGAAATGTGGATGATTGATAATTGACGATTCTCAGCTGTATATCTGCTTCCAGAAATCAAGGGATGATGTTCCATTCTGCATATTCACACAATTCACTGTGTTTTTTCCAGCACCAACATCAACAACGACATCAACTGCAGGTACATAAAAAATAAAAATAAAGATGAACAAATAATCACAAATTGCCTGCCTGGATATCTGCACGTGTTATATTGTCAGCAAATACTTCCTCCAAATTTGAATCTACCGATGAAGAGGTAAAACCCTCATTAATGTAGTATTAGAGGGGAGGATTAAATGCTGTCATTATGGGGTGTGCCTGAGTGACATTGTGAACAATGGTTAAAAGGAACAAAGTCTTGCCACAGATTATGACTCTTAGCTGATAGGATTAACTTAAAGATCTACATCTGCATTTATGAATGTTTGGGTAAAGCCTTGTTTGTTGGCAGGATTAAGTCACAATTCGACCTACCTGGATCTGTTGCTCGATCGTGGGGAATCTGTCAAGCTCAACAACATGAGAACACAATGGAAACACCACATTCAGTGAAACTGACAATATTGAAATGATTATTGATATTGTATGGGTGCTGGCCATTCTCTGTGAAAGGTTTGCGCTTAGAGCAGTTTTGCTGAGGACGTCCGGGCATTGCTTCACGAGTGATTAGCAACTTGAATTTGTTGCATTCAAGTCTCTGTGAAATTTTAAATCAATGTGAAGTCGGGTATCCGAGAGTATAGACTGAAAAGTGGAGTTGAAGGCTTTCAGGTCAGCTGTGATCTGGTTGAAAGGCAGAGCAGTCGCTGTGAGCAGAATGGCAGCAACTTTTACTCCAACGTTTTATGATGTCTTACAACTACATCGATGACCTGACAGCTCAATGACTCATGCATCGACCATCCAGCAATATTTACTCAGGAAGTGATCCCTAAATTATGCTTGTTCCACCTCTCTTAGAAACCAATATGACTGAAGGAAGCTATGTTACGAGACACAACCCCAGAGCCAGCTCTATAGCTCGCCGTCACCTTTATAACTTGGTGGACTGTGTTTCCAATGACTGTGTCTTGAACCACTAGGTGACCAGTATCCTGGTCCTAGAGTCATAGAGATGTACGGCATGGAAATAGACCCTTCAATCCAATCCCTCCATGCCAACCAGATATCCCAACCCTATCTAGATCCACCTCTCAGCACCTGCCAATATCCCTCCAAACACCTTCCTATTCATTTACACATCCAATTGCTTCTTAAAAGTTGCAATTGTACCAGCCTCCACAACTTACTCTGGCAGCTCATTCCCTACCCGTAACACCCTCTGCATGAAAACCTTGCCCATTATGTCACTTTTATATCTTTCCCCTCTCATCCTAAACCAATGCCCTCTAGTTCTGGACTCTACGATCCCAGGGAAAAGATTTTGCCTGTTTACCCTAGACATGCCCGTCATAATTTTGTAAATCTCTATGAGGTCACTGCTCAGCCTCCGATGCTCCAGGGATAACAGCGCCAGTCTGTTCAGCCTCTGTCTGTAGCTCAAATCCTCCAACCCTGGCAACATCTTTGTAGATCTTTTCTGAATCCTTTCACGTTTCATAACATCTTTTTGACAGGAAGGACATCAGAATTCCCCACAATATTCCAACAGTGGCCTAACCAATGTCCTGTACAGCCGCAACATGACCTCCCAACTCCTGTACTCAATATTCTGATCAATAAAAGAAAGCATATCAAACGCCTCCTTTACGATCCTATCTACCTGCAATTACACTTTAAAGGAGCTATGAACCTGCACTCCGAGCTCTCTTTGTTCAGCAACACTCCCTAAGACCTTACTATTAAGTGTATAAGTCCTGCTAAGATTTGCTTTCCCAAATGCAGCACTCTGCATTTCTCTGAATTAAACTCCATCTGCCACTTCTCAGCCCATTGGCTCATCTGGTCAAGATCCTGTTGCAATCTGAAGTAACCCTCTTAGCTGTCCACTGCACCTCCAATTTTGGGGTCAGCTGCAAACTTACTGACTGTACCTCTGAGGCTCACATTCAACTCATTTATGTAAATGACAAAAAATAGAGGATCCAGCTGGCACTCCATTGGTCACAGGCCTCCAGTCTGAAAAACAAACTTCCACCACCACCCTCTGTCTTCTAACTTTGAGCCAGTTCTGTATCCAAATGGCTAGTTCTCCCTGTGTTCCATGAGATCAGATAGATCAGGACGTGGAAGTGGCTGGAAGTAAGTATTGATTGAGAGGGTTGGAAAGAGAATAAATGGATGGAACAATTATGAGACAGGGTGGACAGACAACTTAGCTTTGAGGATGTTGTTCTTAAATGCATGCAGGATGTGAAATCAGGAACATGAAGTTGGAGTGCAGACAGAAATTGGTGCCTACAAATTTTTGACCATCAGCAGACGTAACTGCAGTGGCAACAGAGCTGGATATTAAATATTTAACGACATATGTCCTTTTGGAAGGAAATGCAGATGAGCAGAGGAGCGTGCTCGCTTGCCAATCAGAAAAGGAACTAAATCACTAACAAGTGACACAGGGTCAGAAGCAGATTCCATGTGAGTTCAATTTTAATCACAGACTCAAACCAATGCGGAATGATGTAACCCTGTGGGAAACAAATCAAGTGGTTTATGAAGCATTTGGGACAACTTATTTGCAAGAAATGCAAAGAAGCATTTCAGATGAAAGAGCACATAACGAAATGGAATAGATTATTCGAAGCTACAATGAATCATTTCTTTGCTCTCATGTAAATTTCCTCCATACATTGGCAGGGCAGCCACTAATTTTGTGTGTCTGAAAAACTACTTTTAAAGATTATGTCAAGACTTTGAACTCTTATAATCTCATTTCTGACATCTTTTCCAGCTTCGACAATGACTGCATCAACAGGTAGGAATTTGTCTATGTAGTTCGGTTTAACTGTTTGGTAAACTCATGTCAAATGCATGAAATGAGGATGATTGACGATTCTCAGCTGTATATCTGCTTCCAGAAATGAAGGGATGATGCTCCATTCTGCATATTCACACAATTCACTGTGTTCTTTCCAGCTCCAACATCAACAACAACATCAACAACAGGTACATAAAAAATAAAAATAAAGATGGTCTCAAGTAGCCTGCCTGGATATCTGAAAGTAAAAAGAGAGGCAAGTCATGAAATAGAAACAGAGATACTTAAGACAAAGGAGGATGCTGCATTTGCGGTTATATTGTCAGCAATTTTTTCCTGCAAATTTGAGTCTGCCGCTGTACAGGTAAAACCCTCATTAATGTCGTCTTAGAGGGGAAGATAAAATGCTGCCATTGTGGGTTGTGCATGAGGGACATTGTGAACAATGGCTTAAAAGAACATAGTCTTGCAACAGATTATGAATCTTACCTGGTGGGATCAAGTTTGCATTTATGAATGTTTGGGTAAAGCCCTTTTTGAAAGCAGGATTAAGTCACAATTCTACCTTCCTGACAGAGGAGGGGCACAGGTTACTTAATCTATGGGGAATCTACCAAGCTCAACCAGTTGAGAACACAGTGGAAGCACCACATTCAGTGAAACTGACAGGCTTGAAATGAATGTTGATATTGCATGTGTGCTGGCCAGTCTCTGTGAAAGGTTTGCGCTCGGAGCAGATTTCTTTCACAAGTGATTTCGAATTCTTCGTAACTTTGTTGCATCTAAGGATCTATGAGATTGTTAATCAGTGGGAAGTCGGTGGTCCACGGGTAATGGCTGAAAAATGGAGTTGAGGGCTTTCAGGTCAGCTGTGATCAGATTGAAAGGCAGAGCAGTTGCGGTGAGCACAATGGCATGATCGGTTGCTCCAAGTTTGACGCTGTCTTCCAACAACGTCGATAACCTGGCAGCTTAATTCTCCATGCACCGTCCATCCACCAATACTTACTCTGGAAGTGATACCTAATTCGTGCTTGTTCTAACTCTGACAGAAAGCAATGTCACTGAAGGAAGCACTGTGACCAGACACAACCACTGAACCAGCTCTCTCACACACTGTCACTTTGATAACTTGATGGATTGTGTTTCCAATCACTCTCTCTTGAACCACGAGGGGATCAGTATCCTGGTGATTCGGATAGATCTGGATGTGGAAGGGGCTGGAAGTAATTATTGATTGAGAGGGTTGAGAAGAAAATAAATGTAGGAAATGGGTCGGCATTCAGCTTAGCACTGAGGCTCTTGATCTTAAATGAGTACAGTATGTGAAATAAGGTAAAGGAAGCTGTAGCGCAGATTGAGATTGGAGTCTACAAATTTGAGATGATCACTGCAATGGCATCAGAGATGGAAATTAAATATCCAACGACATATATCCTTTTGAAAGGAAGTGCAGATGTGCAGAGGAGCGTGTTCACTTGTTAATCAGAAATGAAACTAAACCTAAAGCGTAGACACCATGTGAGTGCAGTTGCGATCACGAACTCACACCAGTGAGTAACAATGTGAACCTGAAGGAAAACAATCAAATGGTTTATGCAGCATTTGGGACAACTTATTTCCAAACTGTTGCAAAGAAGTAATTCAGATGAAAAAGTACGTAATGAAACGGAATAGATTTTCTCAGCTACAGTACATCATTTCTCTGCTCTGACGTAAATTTGTGCCCTAATTTGGAAGTGCAATTACTGATTTTGTGTGTCTAAAACACTGCTTTTAAAGATGATGTCAATACTTTGAACTCTCATCATCTCAGTGTTGACACCTTTTCCAGCAACGACAATGACTGCATCAACAACAGGGAGGAATTTGTCTGTGTAGTTAGGTTAAAATGTTTAGTAAATTCTTGTCAAATGCATGAAATGAGGATGATTGATGATTGTCAGCTGTATGTCTGCTTCCAGAAATGAAGGGATGATGCTCCATTCTGCACATTCACGCAATTCACTGTGTTCTTTCCAGCACCAACATCAACAACGACATCAACTGCAGGTACATAATTTTCAAAAAAAACATGGATGAGCAAATACAACCAAAATTCCTGCCTGGATATCTGAAATTAAAAAGAGAGAGTCATGTTATGAAATAGAAACAGAGATACTCACGATGATGGGGGAAGTTGCAGCTCCGGTTATGTTGTCAGCAAATATTTCCACCAAATTTAAATCTACCGCTAAAGAGGTAAAACCCTCATTCATACAGAATCAGAGGGGAGGATTAAATGCTGCCATTATGGGGTGTGCATAAGTCTCATTGTGAACAATGGGTGAAAAGCATAAAATCTTGCAACAGATTGTGATTCTTAGCTGATAAGATCCAAGTTGAATGTTTTTCAGCTGCATTTGTGGATGTTTGGGCAAAGCCTTGTTTGATGGCAGGAATAAGTCAAAATTCTACCTCCCTGAAGGAGGTGTGGCAACTCTTCGTAACTTTATTGTATCCAAGTCTCTGTGAGATGTTTAATCAGTGGGAAGTTGAGGGTCGGAGGGTACATGATGAAAAGTGGAGTTGAGGGCTGTCAGGCCAGTTGTGATCTGATTGAAAGGCGGAACAGTCGCGGTGAACATTTGAATGTTTCATTCCAAACGCGCAGCTATTTCCCGCTGAATCAACTCCAACATCAGCGTGAAATATCGAGCAAATGGCTGCTGATGGTACAAATTTCCATCTGTTTCTTCACTTCACATCTATCCTTTCATATTTGCTGTTGCTGTAATTGTTCAATATCCTGCCGGTGTAAACATTCAAATCCTTACTTTGCAGCATCGACAACAACAGCACCAACAACAACCGTGACCTCAACAACAGGTATCAAATGAACAAAACCAACGGAATCATTTTCGATTCATCTCAACAAAGTCATTGTAATTACATTTAAGAAACGTATTTAAACTCAGAATCTGGTGTTCTTCACGCAAGGTCACTTACTCACAATAATGTTTGTAACCCCATCCCGTAGGAACTGACTATCTGACAGATTGCATCACAAAATTGTGAGAGAATACCTGGCCCAAATTGTCTTATATCCATTCATGGAGATTTAATATGAATTTGGAGATGCCCCAAACGGGCACATGTGAGATGCTACAACAAATAAATTAGCTGAAATTCAATGGGACATTGAAATTTCTGTGAATCCAACTGCTTCTGTCTGGTATGGAATCACAGAGTCCCTCAGTGTGGAAACAGGATATTTGACCCAACGGGTTCACACTGAAGCTCCGTGGAGCATTCCAACCAGACGTGTTCCCATACCCTAATACTCCACATTTCCCCTCACTAACACCGAAACTAAACATGTCCAAACACTATGTGCACCTCAGCTGATCACATTCACCAAACCTGCACATTTTTGGACTGTGAGAGGAAACCCACGCAGACAGGGGGAGAATGTGCCAACTTCAATTAGGCAGTCGCCGAAGCTGGTATCAAACCCGGCTCCCTAACGCTGTGAAGCTGCAGTGCTAATCACTGAACCACCTTGCCACCCATTCAGTCTCCAACAATGAACACCATGTCAGACATTGGGTCTTTTACTCAGGAATATCCTGGATGTTTACTCTGGAAGTGATACCGACTTCATGCTTGTTCTAACTCTGATAGAAAGCAATCTCATTGAAGGAGGCACTGTGACCAGACGGAAACCCCTCCCAGGTCAATCACTCACCGTCACCTTCATAGCTTGACGTACTGCGCTTCCATGACTCTATCTTGAACCTCGAGGGGACCAGTTTTCTGATGAATCAGATAGATCAGGATGTGGAAGGGGCTGGAAATAATTAATGATTGAGAGGGTTGAGGAGCGGATAAACGTAGGGAACTACTGTGAGACGGGGAGGACAGTCAACTTCGTACTGAGGGTGTTGTTCTTAAACACGTGCAGTATGTGAAATGCGGTAAATGAAGTTGTTCCACAGATTTAAATTGATGGCTCCAAATTTGTGAACTTCATCGAACGTGGCTGCAATGGGATCAGAGCTGGAAATTAAATATCCAAGGGTATATATCCTTTTGAATGGAAATGCAGGTGAGCAGAGGAGCGGGTCCGCTTGTCAATCAGAAATGAAACTTAATCAATAACAAGTGATACAGGGTCTGAAGCGCAGACTCTATGCGAGAACAGTTGTTATCACTGACTCCCACCAGTTCGTAATAATGTAAACCTGAGGGAAAGAAATCAAATGGTTAATGCAGCATTTGGGACAACGTGTTTCCAAACTGTTGGAAAGATGCATTTCTGGTGAAAGAGCGCTGAGCGAAACGGAATAGACTTTATTAAGCTACTGTACATCATTTCTCTGCTCTATCATAAAATTACTCCCTCCTTTGGAATTGCAGTCACTGCTTTTAAAGATGATGCGAATATTTTGAACTCTTTGTAATCTCGCTTTTGACATCTTTTCCAGCATGGACAGAGACTGCATCAACAACAGGTAAGATTTTGTCTATGACATTGGGTGAAAATACTCAGGAAAAACTTGTCAAATGCATGAAATGAGGATGATTCATGATTGTCAGCTGTATATCTGCTTCCAGAAATGAGGGGATGATGTTACATTCTGCATGTTCACACAATTCACTGTGTTCTTTCCAGCACCAACATCAACAATGACATCAACTGAAGGTACATAAAAAATAAAAATATTTGGTACATCATTTTTTTAAAAAATACATTGATGAGCAAATAGTAGCAAAATACCTGCCTGAATATCTGAAATTTAAAAAAAGAGGCAAGTCTTGAAATAGAAACAGAGATACTCACGCCGATGGGGTACGTTGCAGCAGCGGTTATGTTGTCAGCAAATATTTCCACCAAGTTTGAATTTACCGCTGAAGAGGTAAGACCCTCATTCATACTGAATTACAGGGGAGGATTAAATGCTGTCATTATGTGGTTTGCAAGAAGCTCATTGTGAACAATGGGTTAAAAGCACAAAATCTTGCAACAGATTGTGATTCTTATCTGATAGGATCCACGTTGAATGTTTTCCAGCTGCATTTGTGGATGTTTGGGCAAAGCCTTGTTTGATGGCAGGAATATGTCAAAATTCTACCTCCCTGAAAGAGGAGTGGCAACTCTTCGTAACTTTATTGTATCCAAGTCTCTGTGAGATGTTTAATCAGTGGGAAGTTGAGGGTCGGAGGGTACATGCTGAAAAGTGGAGTTGAGGGCTGTCAGGCCAGTTGTGATCTGATTGAAAGGCGGAACAGTCGCTGTGAACATTTGAATGTTTCATTCCAAACGCGCAGCTATTTCCCGCTGAATCAATTCCAACATCAGCGTGAAATATCGTGCAAATGGCTGCTGATGGTACAAATTTCCATCTGTTTCTTCACTTCACATTTGTCATTTCATACTTGCTGTTGCATTCAAATTCAATATCCTGCTGATGTAAATTCAAATCCTGAATTTGCAGCATCGACAACAACAGCACCAACAACAACCGTGACCTCAACAACAGGTATCAAATTAACAAAACCAACTGAATTATTTTCGATTCATCTCAACAAAGTCATTTTAATTACATTTAAGGAATGTATTAAAACTCAGATTCGGGTGTTCTTCACGGAAGGTCAGAGTATCATTTACTCACGTCATTATACCCTCATCCCGGGGAAACTGACTATCGCACAGATTGCATCACCAAGATGTGAGAGAATACCAGGCCCAACATTTTCTTGAATCCATTCATGGAGATTTAATTTAAAGTGGGAGATGCTCCAACGGGACACCTCAGAAATGCTGCAACAATAAATTCATCAGGAAATTTTACATTCCTACAATCTAATTGCTTCTATCTAGTGTAGAATCACAGAATCCCTGCAGTGTGGAAACAGGACATTTGGAAAAACGCGTTCACACCCATCTTCCGCAGAGCGCCCCAACCAGATACTTTCACATACCCTGTTTCTCTCCATCTCCCCTCACTTATACCAACGCTATATATACCCAAAGACTATGGACACCTCAGCTGGCCCAATTCACCAAACCTCCACATCTTCGGACTGTGGGAGGAAACCCATGCAGACACAGGGAGCATGTGCAAACTTCACACAGGCAATCACCTGAGGTTGGAATCAACTCAAGGTCCCGGGCTGTGTGAAGCTGCAGCTCTAACCACTAGCCACCTTCCTCCCCATTTGGTCTCCACCACTGAAAAGAATGTTAGACATTGGGTCATTTAGGTAAAAACAATGACTGCTGATGCTGGAAACCAGATTCTGGATTAGTGGTGCTGGAAGAGCACAGCAGTTCAGGCAGCATCCAAGGAGCAGCGAGATCCACGTTTCGGGCAAAGGCTCGTCATCAGAAATCATGCGATTTCTAACTCTGATTGAAAGCAACGTCACTGAAGGAAGCTCAGTGACCAGACGTAACCCCTGACCCAACTCTATCACTCACCATGATTTTCATAACTTAATTGACTGTGTTTCCACTGACTCAGTCTTAAACCACGAAGGGACCAGGATCCTGATGAATCAGATAGGTCAGGATGTGGAAGGGGCGAGAATTAATTATTGATTGAGAAGTTTGAGAAGAGTATAAATGTAGGGAATAACTATGAGATGTGGAGGACAGTCAACGTAGCTCTGAGAGTGTTGATCTTCAATGCGCGCAACAAGTGAAATAAGGGAAATGAAGTTGCAGCGCAGATTGAATTAGTGGATAGTCAAAGCAGTTTTTTCTCAGTCCTTCCGGGCATTGCTAACAGAGTGATTTGCAACTCTTCGTAAATTTGTTGTATTCAAGGCTCTGTGAGATACTTAATCAGTGCGAAGTCGAGTTCCCAGGGTATAGGCTGAAAAGTGGAGATGACTGCTGTCAGACCAGCTGTGATCTGATTCAGAGGCAGAGCAGTCGAGGTGAGCGGAACAGCCACAACGTTTATTCCAATGTTTGACGATGTCTTACCATGAGGTCGACGACCTGACAGCTCAAGCATGCATGCACCGACAATTCACCTATATTTCCTCTGGAAGTGAGAAGTAATTCACGCTTGTTCTAACTGCTAGAAAGCAATATCATTGAAGGAAGCACTGTGACCAGATGCAACCCCTGAGCCAGTTCCATTGCTCACCGGCACGTTCATAACTTCATGTATTGTGTCTCCAATGACTGCCTTGAAGCATGAAGAGACGAGTATCGTAGTGAATCAGATAGATCAGGATGTGGAAGGGGTTGGAAATGATACGGGATTGAAAGGGTTGAGGGGAGAATAAATGTATGAAATAACGATGAGATAGTGGGGACAGGCAACTTTACACTGTGGGTTTTGTTCTTCAATGTGTACAGTATGTGAAATCCGGTAAGTGAAGTTGCAGCACAGATTGAAATTGGTGTCTACACATTTGTGAGCATCACCGAACGTGGCTGCAATGGCATCAGCGCTGGAAATTAAATATCCAAGGACATGTATCCTTCTGAAAGGAAATTCAGATGAGCAAAGGAGCGAGTTGGCTTGTCAATCAGAAATGAAAGTAAATCTGGCGCGTAGATGCTATGTGAGAAGATGCTATCACTAACTCACACCAGTGAGTAATAATGTAAACCTGAGGGAAACAAATCTGGTGGTATATGCAGCATTTGGGACAACTTATTTCCAAACTATTGCAAAGAAGCATTTCAGATGAAACAGCACAGAACGAAACAGAAGTGATTTTTCTTAGCTGCAATAAATCATTTCTCTGCTCTAACGTAAATTTCCTCCATCGTTTGGAAGGGCAGTCACTACTTTTGTGTGTCTGAAATACTGCTTTTAAAGATGATGTTAAGATCTTGAACTCTTATGGTCTTATTTTTGACATTTTTGCCAGCATCGACAACGACTGCATCTACAAGAGGTAGGAATTTGTCTGTGTCGTTGGGATTAAATGTTTTGTAAACTCTTGTCAAATGCATGAAATGTGGATGATTGATGATTGACGATTCTCAGCTGTTTATCTGCTTCAGAAGTGAACGGATGATGTTCCATGCTGCATATTCACACAATTCACTGTGTTCTTTCCAGCACCAACATCAACAACGACATCAACTGCAGGTACATCAAAAATAAAAATAAAGATGAGCAAATAATCGCAAATTGCCTGCCTGGATATCTGAAAGTGAAAAAGAGAGGCAAGTCATGAAATAGAAACAGAGATACTTACGACAATGGAGGATGTTGCAGTTGCGGTTATATTGTTAGCAAATTTTTCCTCCAAATTTGAATCTACCACTGAAGAGGTTAAACCCTTATTAATGTAGTATCAGAGGGGAGGATTAAATGCTGTCATTATGGGGTGTGCCTGAGTGACATTGTGAACAATGGCTTAAAAGAACAAATGACTCATGCACCGACCATCCAGCAATATTTACTCAGGAAGTGATCCCTAAATTATGCTTGTTCCACCTCTCTTAGAAACCAATATGACTGAAGGATGCTCTGTGACGAGACACAACCCCAGACCCAGCTCTACAGCTCGCCGTCACCTTTAAAACTTGGTGAACTGTGTTTGCAATGACTGCGTCTTGAACCCCGAGTTGAACAGTATCCTGGTCCCAGAATCATAGAGATGTACAGCATGGAAATAGATCCTTCAGTCCAACCCTTCCATGCCAACCAGATATCCCAACCCTGTCTAGATCCACCTCTCAGCACCTGGCCAATATCCCTCCAAACCCTTCCTATTCATTTACACACCCAATTGCTTCTTAAAAGTTGCAATTGTACCAGCCTCCAAAACTGACTCTGGCAGCTCATTCCACACCCGTACCACCCTCTGCATGAAAAAGTTGCCCATTATGTCACTTTTATATCTTTTCCCTCTCACCCTAAACCAATGCCCTCTAGTTCTGGGCTCCACGACCCCAGGGAAAAGACTATGCCTGTTTACCCTAGACATGCCCGTCATAATTTTGTAAATCTCTATAAGGTCACTGCTCAGCCTCCGATGCTCCAGGGATAATAGTCCCAGCCTGTTCAGCCTCTCTCTGTCGCTCAAATTCTCCAACCCTGGCAATATCTTTGTAGATCTTTTCTGAATCCTTTCACGTTTCATAACATCTTTTTGACAGGAAGAGCATCAGAATTCCACACAATATTCCAACAGTGGCCTAACCAATGTCCTGTACAGCCGCAACATGACCTCCCAACTCCTGTACTCAATATTCTGACCAATAAAAGAAAGCATTCCAAACACCTTCTTTGCTATCCTATCTACCTGTGATTACACTTTCAAGGAGCTATGAACCTGCACTCCAAGATCTCTTTGTTCAGCAACACACCCTAGGACCTTACCATTAAGTGTATAAGTCCTGCTAAGATTTCCTTTCCCAAATGCAGCACTCTGCCTTTCTCTGAATTAAACTCCATCTGCCACTTCTCAGCCCATTGGCTCATCTAGTCAAGATCCTGTTGCAATCTGAGGTAACCCTCTTAGCTGTCCACTGCACCTCCAATTTTGGTGTCATCTGCAAACTTACTAACTGTACCTCTGAGGCTACATTCAACTCATTTATGGAAATTACAGACAGTAGAGGATCCAGCACCGATCCTTCTAGCATTCCATTGGTCACAGGCCTCCAGACTGAAAAACAAGCTTCCACTACCACCCTCTGTCTTCTACCTTTCAGCCAGTTCTGTATCCAAATGGCTAGTTCTCCCTTTATTCCATGAGATCAGTTAGATCAGGATGTGGAAGTGGCTGGAAGTAATTATTTATTGAGAGGTTTGAGAAGAGAATAAATGTAGGAAGTGGGTCGGCATTGAACTTCGCACTGAGGCTGTTGATGTTAAATGAGTACAGTATGTGAAATAAGGTAAAGGAAGGTGTAGCGCAGATTGAGATTGGAGTCTGCAAATTTGAGAGAATCACTGAACATGGCTGCAATGGCATCAGAGATGAAAGTTAAATATCCAACGACATATATCCTTTTGAAAGGAAGTGCAGATGTGCAGAGGAGCGTGTTCACTTGTTAATCAGAAATGAAACTAAATCTAAAGCGTAGACACCATGTGAGTGAAGTTGCGATCATTAACTCACACCAGTGAGTAACAATGTAAACCTGAGGGAAAACAATCAAATGGTTTATGCAGCATTTGGGAGAAATTATTTAAAAACTGTTGCAAAGAAGTAATTCGGAGGAAAGAGCACATAATGAAACGGAATAGATTTTCTCAGCTACAGGACATCATTTCTCTGCTCTGACGTAAATTTGTGCCCTAATTTGGAAGTGCAATTACTGATTTTGTGTGTCTAAAACACTGCTTTTAAAGATGATGTCAAAACTTTGAACTCTCATCATCTCAGTGTTGACATCTTTTCCAGCAACGACAATGACTGCATCAACAACAGGGAGGAACTTGTCTGTGGAGGTTTAAATGTTTAGTAAATTCTTGTCAAATGCATGAAATGGGGATGATAGATGATTGTCAGCTGTATATCTGCTTCCAGAAATGAAGGGATGATGTTCCATTCTGCACATTCACACAATTCACTGTGTTCTTTCCAGCACCAACATCAACAACGACATCAACAGCAGGTACATAATTTCGAAAAAAAACATGGATGAGCAAACAGTAACAAAATTCCTGCCAGGATATCTGAAATTAAAAAGAGAGAGTCAAGTCATGAAATAGAAACAGAGATACTCACGACGATGGAGGAAGTTGCAGTTGCAGTTATATTGTCAGCAAATATTTCCACCAAATTTGAATCTACCGCTAAAGATGTAAAGTCCTCGTTCATACAGAATCAGAGAGGAGGATTAAATGCTGCCATTATGGGGTGTGCATGAGACTCATTGTGAACAATGGGTGAAAAGCATAAAATCTTGCAACAAATTGCGAATCTTAGCTGATAGGATCCACCTTGAATGTTTTCCAGCTGCATTTGTGGATGTTTGGGCAAAGCCTTGTTTGATGGCAGGAATAAGTCAAAATTCTACCTCCCTGAAAGAGGAGTGGCAACTCTTCGTAACTTTGTTGTGTCCAAGGCTCTGTGAGGTTTTTAATCAGTGGGAAGTTGAGGGTCGGAGGGTACATGATGAAAAGTGGAGTTGGGGGCTGTCAGGCCAGTTGTGATCTGATTGGAAGGCGGAACAGTCGCGGTGAACATTTGAATGTTTCATTCCAAACGCGCAGCTATTTCCCGCTGAATCAACTCCAACATCAGCGTGAAATATCGAGCAAATGGCTGCTGTTGATGCAAATTTCCATCTGTTTCTTCACTTCACATCTATCCTTTCATATTTGCTGTTGCTGTAATTGTTCAATATCCTGCCGATGTAAACATTTAAATCCTTACTTTGCAGCATCGACAACAACAGCACCAACAACAACCGTGACCTCAACAACAGGTATCAAATGAACAAAACCAACTGAATCATTTTCGATTCATCTCAACAAAGTCATTTTAATTACATTTAAGGAAAGTACTAAATCTCGGAATCTGGTGTTCTTCACGGAAGGTCATTTACTCACGATAATGTTTGTAACCCCATCCCGTGGAAACTGACTATCTCACAGATTTCATCACAAAACTGTGAGAGAATACCTGGCCCAAATTGTCTTATATCCATTCATGGAGATTTAATTTAAATTTGGAGATGCTCCAAACGAGCGTATGTGAGATGCTGCAATATATAAATTAGCTGAAATTCAATGGGACATTGAAACTTCTGTGAATCTAATTGCTTCTGTCTGATAGGGGATCACAGAATCCCTCAGTGTGGAAACAGGATATTTGGCCCAACTGTTCACGCATTCCAACCAGACGTGTTCCCAGACCCTAATACTCTACATTTACCTTCACTAAACCGAAACTAAACATGCCCAACCACTATGGGCACATTAGCTGATCCCATTCACCAAACCTACACATTTGTGAGAGGAAACCCACGCAGCCACATAGGCAGTCTCCCAAAGTTAGAATCATATACAGGTCCCTAACGCTGTGAAGCTGCAGAGCTAACCACTGAGCCACCTTGCCACCCATTCAGTCTCCAACAATGAACACAATGTCAGACATTGGGTCTTTTACTCAGGAATATCCTGGATGTTTACTCTGGAAGTGATAGCTACTTCATGCTTGTTCTAACTCTGATAGAAAGCACTGTCACTGAAGGAGGCACTGTGACCAGACGGAAACCCCTCCCAGGTCAAACACTCACTGTCACCTTCATAGCTTGATGGACTGCGCTTCCATGACTCTGTCTTGAACCTCGAGGGGACCAGTTTCCTGATGAATCAGATAGATCAGGATGTGGAAGCGGCTGCAAATAATTAATGATTGAGAGGGTTGTGGAGCGGATAAATGTAGGAAACTACTGTGAGACGGGGAGGACAGTCAACTTCGTACTGAGGGTGTTGTTCTTAAACACGTGCAGTATGTGAAATGCGGAAAATGAAGTTGTTCCACAGATTTAAATTGATGGCTCCAAATTTGTGAACATCATCGAACGTGGCTGCAATGGGATCAGAGCTGGAAATTAAATATCCAAGGGTATATATCCTTTTGAATAGAAATGCAGATGAGCAGAGAAGTGGGTTCGCTTGTCAAACAGAAATGAAACGAAATCAATAACAAGTGATACAGGGTCTGAAGCGCAGACTCTATGTGAGAACAGTTGTTATCACTGACTCCCACCAGTTCGTAATAATGTAAACCTGAGGGAAAGAAATCAAATGGTTAATGCAGCATTTGGGACAACGTGTTTCCAAACTGTTGGAAAGATGCATTTCTGGTGAAAGAGCGCTGAGCAAAACGGAATAGACTTTATTAAGCTACTGTACATCATTTCTCTGCTCTATCATAAAATTACTCCCTCCTTTGGAATTGCAGTCACTGCTTTTAAAGATGATGTGAATATTTTAAACTCTTTGTAATCTCGCTTTTGACATCTTTTCCAGCATGGACAGAGACTGCATCAACAACAGGTAAGATTTTGTCAATGACATTGGGTGAAAATACTCAGGAAAAACTTGTCAAATACATGAAATGAGGATGATTCATGATTGTCAGCTGTATATCTGCTTCCAGAAATGAGGGGATGATGTTACATTCTGCATGTTCACACAATTCACTGTGTTCTTTCCAGCACTAACATCAACAACGACATCAACTGAAGGTACATAAAAAATAAAAATATTTGGTACATCATTTTTTTTAAAAATACATTGATGAGCAAATAGTAGCAAAATACCTGCATGAATATCTGAAATGTAAAAAAAGAGGCAAGTCTTGAAATAGAAACAGAGATACTCACGCCGATGGGGGACGTTGCAGCTGCCGTTCTGTTGTCAGCAAATATTTCCACCAAACTTGAATTTACCGCTGAAGAGGTAAGACCCTCATTCATACTGAATTACAGGGGAGGATTAAATGCTGTCATTATGTAATTTGCAATAAGCTCATTGTGAACAATGGGTTAAAAACACAAAATCTTGCAACAGATTGTGAATCTTAGCTGACAGGATCCACCTTGACGTACTGCAGTTGTATTTATGGATGTTTGGGTAAAGCCTTGTTTGTTGGCAGGAGTAAGTCACAATTCTACCTCCCTGAAAGAGGAGGGGCACAGTTTACTTAATCTATGGGGAATCTACCAAGCTCAACAAGGTGAGAACACAATGGAAGCACCACATTCAGTGAAAATGACGGGCTTGAATCGAATGTTCATATTGCGTGGGGCTGGCCAGTCTCTGTGAAAGGTTTGCGCTCAGAGCAGATTTTCTCAGGTCCTCCGGGCATTGCTTGACGAGTGCTTTACAGCTCTTCGTAAATTTGTTGTATTCAAGGATCTATGAGATTTTTAATCAATGGTAAGTCGAGGTTCCTAGGGTACAGGCTGAAAAGTGGAGTGTAGGGCTTTCAGATCAGCTGTGATCTGATTGAAAAGCAGAGCAGTCAAGGTGAGCAGAACGGCCCCAACGTTTGCTACAACGTTTTACGATGTCTGACCATGACGTCGATGACCTGACAGCTCAATGGTGCATGCACCGACCATCAATTGAATCTCCAACATTCTCATTCACCATTGCACACACTTTTTGACTTTAGATACTGAACCTGAACAAGGCATGTAATGTCGCAAAAAAATGTCTTCTAAAGGATATTCTGTGCGGGAACAGTTTTCATTTTACGACTCATACTTCTGCTGAAAAAGGAAAGAATCGGTCCAGGTTTCCAGATGTTTCTCATTTACTGACTGGTGCAAATACCAAGGGAACAGAAGGTTTGTCTTCAGACAATTTCTTGGTAATATCTGCTCACAATTGCCAACCCACAAACAATTTGGCAGATTTTCACTTCAGAAAACGGGGTCGCCTGCAATCCTCCAGGTCTCAAATTGTTCATTGGCCAACAAGTTGGGTGCCAGATGGCAAAACTGCCAACATTATGTCAAGACCCTTTGAGACAAAGAACGTGTGTGCTCCCAAAGTATCCCCAACCCTTACGCTGATGGTCATGCTTCTGATATGTTGAGGCTCTGTCCCCAGAAAGCCAGAAACCATTGGTGCAAAGTGCAGCCTCCAATGAAGAGATTACGAGAGAATGCCATCTGAATATCGTTGACCTAAGATGGCCTTCTGGTCAGAATCTCTGAAGAATTGTCACTGCACCCGAAAAGGTACCTTTGCAATCTCTGAGAGATGCTCCAAGACTTGTTGAGTTTAGGAAGCAACTTCGCTTTTGCTTTCTGAATTTCAGCATCTCTCGGTCTTTTGCAGTTTTATGAAATTTCTCATTTAGTTCTAGCCGCTTCTTTCAAATGAATCCTTAGAATTCACAACTGAGAAGTTCTCCAGAAAGATAGTGTTTTGAATTTTCTTCACTTGTCCCTTGCAATATTTGTCTTCCAGCAACTACAATACCATCAACTTCAACGACAGGTATGACATTAATAATAGACTTTCAGCAATATCATTAGAATGATGGTTGTCAGAAAGTCAGAAATGCAGACCTAAGATTCCAGATTGGAACACAAATGCAGATACGTTCATTTTAAGCACTTACTGTCACTGTTTGCAACAGATACAGGGCTCACTGTCTTAAGGTCACACAACATGAGCTCATGATATTTAAAGTTGATGGAATCATCATCTAACATCTCACATACTTAACGTATAACTTCTAGTGACATGTGAAACATGGATTTGTCTGAATAACGTCTGATAGTCAGATTTCATTTTATGATTTGATTTACAAATAATGATCTGTCTTACAGAGGAACTTCCAGTTGGAGGCACACTGGGAAGTAAGCTGTTCTTTAATTTACTTTAATCCAACGAAACCAAGGAGTCCAAACTTCTTCAGATGATGTTGTTTATTGGGAGACTTTTACCTTGCTCAACTGCTCATGCATGAAAGAAGAAAACACTATATATGATCAAGATTAACACGGCTAGTCTCTCATCCTGCAGGATTCAAAAGACCCAGAATGAAGAAAATAATTTCTTCCGATCTAATCAATTCAACGTCTTGGCTTCAGCACATTAGTTGTGTTGGGGCGAGTCATTCACACAAACAGCTGAAGGCATTCACAATTGTGCAGTCTGAAAATGTAGAGGGCTGTGTAAGATAAAGCTCATGGAATGATCCATCCAGAAAGTTGCCTTTTGGGAAGTGCTAGAATATTAAGGAGAAGTAAGGTGAACTTTTGGAGGCTGTGCCAAGAATTTCCAGTTGGTCCCAGGAAGCATAAAATGATGTTCAAGATGTAGTAAACAAATACCGTGAAACCTTATCGCGTATGTTTGTTAGTTAATTTTAATGGAACATGGCAAAGCTCGATTATTCAATTAATATTATGCACAGAATAGTATTGTGTTTAACAGAGGGAATCGAAGTTTTGAATTGCAGTCAGTACTGATTGTAGTCACACTACTTTTGAACAATAAAAGGATGTTTAGATATCATACCATCCATGATGATGCATTCTGAATCCTTTCCAGCGTCGACGACAATGACAACTTCAACAACAGGTATGAAATTATCTGTGTTGTAATGAAAAAACTTGCACTGAAATTTTAGACAATGATTGAAATGATCATGTTTGATGACTTGACAACTGGAATTCTACACTGATGGATGACAGATGTTCCATTCTGCATGTTGACACCATCAAGTGTCTTCTGTCCAGCAGGAACAACAGCTGGAACAACAACATTGACGAGAAGCTGTCAACAATGGTTTCATACAGAGGTAGCGCATACAAAAGCAGGGATCCATTTGAATATTGTCTCAAGCTCTGATTTGGTTTGGTGATCGATCCCAAAATGAACTCAAGATGCTGACTGGCCTCTTACTGTCCTGTCATGTCACTGTGACCAAGTCACTCTTTGACTGAATGACGGTTCAGTCTCGATGATGGATATGTATTTCCTTATATTGAACGATTTTTGTTGAGGTGACTGAATGCAGATGGAATGTAGTACTTTTCCCCAAACATGGAAGGTCATTCATTGCTTTTACTGCATCAGCCGAGGTCCAGCTGAAACAAAGGCTACAAATTCAGTGAGTAGATACAGATTTCTGTTTCATACAAAAGATGGACAAGAAATAGTTATTAGTCAAAATTATCCCCAAAACTAAACCTATTTTTGATTCTCCATCTTATTCCCTGCACATTCTTTTTTTTCACGTGTTTATCATATTTTATTTGTCTCATGAACAATGCATTGTGTTTGTCATACAAAATAGCATTAGAATTGGCTTAGTGTGGATCCAATAGACTTGCACTCGCAGCGCTCTCCTGTCTGATGAAGGGCTTATGCCCAAAACGTTGATTCTCCTGCTCCTCCGATGCTGCCTGACCTGATGTGCTTTTCATGCACCACGCTTCGACCCAGCACCTGCCTACCTGTTAGCTTGCATTGCTCATCTCAGTCAGACATTAATTTTCATTTCGGCTCATCATTTTATTTTACTTGTTTCTTCTAGCCCGGGTGACCAGTCACCCTTATGCTCCAATACCAACATCAACCAAAGGTAAAGTAGGCGTGGTTTATGATCTTATTCATGTTTATATTGGTCCTCAATCTACCAGCAGTAGCCTCTGAAACATTACACAATTCACCAATTATGATGTTATTGACACTGTGTTGGCAACTTTCTTTTTTATTTTTCCCCATGTACACGTATGCATCTAAAATGTCAGTTCACTCCCTGCAATGGTACTGTGTACAAAGTGACAAAGTATTGTTCTGAAGTTAAAGCTGAGGACTGAGAAAGACAATGCAGAGCACCTCGGCATGGGAGTGGGACTACATTGAATTGTGGAACATATGAATGTTTCATTCCAAACGCGCAGCTAATTCCCGCTGATTCAATTCCAACATCAGCATGGAATAGTGAACGAATGACCGCTGACGGTGCAAATTTCCGTCTGTTTCTTCACTTCACATCTGTCATTTCATACTTGCTGTTGCATTCAATCTTCAATATCCTGTTGATGTAAACATTCAAATCCTTAATTTGCAGCATCGACAACAACAGCACCAACAACAACAGGTATGAAATGAACAAAACCAACTGAATCATTCTCGATTCATTTCAACAAAGTCATTGTTATTACATTTAAGGAAAGTTTTAAAACTGAGATTCTGGTGTTCTTCACGGAAGGTCAGAGCGCCATTTACTCACGTCATTATACCCTCATCCCGTGGAAACTGACTATCGCACAGATTGCATCACCAAGATGTGAGAGAATACCTGGCCCAAAATTTTCTTGTATTCATTCATGGAGATTGAATTTAAAGTGGGAGATGCTCCAACGGGACACCTCAGAAATGCTGCAACAATAAATTAGATGGAATTCAACAGGAAATTTTACATTCCTAGAATCTAATTGTTTCTATCAGCTGCAGAATCACAGAATCCCTGCAGTGTGGAAACAGGACGTTTGGCCCAACGGGTTCACACCAAACTTCCGCAGAGCGCCCCACCGAGAAGCCTTCCCATACCCTGTTACTCTCCAACTCCCCTCACTTACACCGACGCTTTATATACCCAAAGACTATGAATACCTCAGCTGGCCCAATTCACCAAACCTCCACATCTTCGGACTGTGGGAGGAAACCCATGCAGACACAGGGAGCATGTGCAAACTTCACACAGGCAATCACCTGAGGTTGGAATCAACTCAAGGTCCCGGGCTGTGTGAAGCTGCAGTTCTAACCACTGAGCCAACTTCCTGCCCATTTGGTCTCCACCACTGAAAAGAATGTTAGACATTGGGTCATTTAGGTAAGATAATGACTGCAGATGCTGGAAACCAGATTCTGGACGAATGGTGCTGGAAGAGCACAGCAGTTCAGGCAGCATCCAAGAAGCAGCGAAATCGACGTTTCGGGCAAAAGATCTTCATCAGAAATCATGCGATTTCTAACTCTGATTGAAAGCAACGTCACTGATGGAAGCGCTGTGGCCAGACGTAACCCCTGACCCAACTCTATCACTCACCATGATTTTCATAACTGAATGGTCTGAAGCATAGGCACCATGTGAGTGCAGTTGTTTTCACTAACTCACTTTAGTGAGTAATAATGTAAACCTGAGGGAAACAATCAAGTGGTTTATGCAGCATTTGGGACAACTTATTTCCAAACTGTTGCAACCAAGCATTTCGGTTGAAAGAGCACATAGCGAAATGAAATAGATTTTTCTAAGCTACTGTACATCATTTCTCTGCTCTAACATAAATTTGCTTCCTAATTTGGAAGTGCAGTCACTGCTTCTGTGCGTCTGGAGCACTGGTTTAAAAGAAGATGTCAAGACTTTGAACTCTTTGTGATCTCGTTTTTGACATCTTTTCCAGCATGGACAGCGACTGCATCAACAACAGGTACGAATTTCTCTGTGTAGTTGTGTTAAACTGTTGAGTAAATTATTTACAAGTGCATGACGTGAGGATGATTGATGATTGTCAGCTTTATATCTGCTTCCAGAAATGAAAGGATGATGTTCTATTTTGCCTATTCACACAATTCACTGTGTTCTTTCCAGCACCAACATCAACAACGACATCGACATCAACAGCAGGTACATGAATAAAAAACATTGAAGAGAAAATTGTAATAAAATGCCTGCCTGGATATCTGAAATTAAAAAGATAGGCAAGTCATGAGTTAGAAGCAGGGATACTCACGACGATGGAGGAAGTTGCAGCTGCGGTTGTATTGTCAGCAAATATTTCCTCCAAAATTGAATCTACCGCTGAAGAGATAAAGAAACTTCATTCACACTGAATTAGAGAGACGGATTAAATGCTACCATTATGGGGTGTGCATGAGTCTTATTGTGAACAATGGGTTAAAGGTTCAAGATCTTGCAATAGATTGTGAACCTTCGCTGATATGATCCAGTTTGAAGTTCTACAGCTGCATTTGTGGATGTTTGGGTCAAGCCTTGGTTGATGGCAGGAGTAAGTCACACTGTTACCTAAAAGCGCAGGGGCGCACTTTGCTTGATCTGTGGGGAATCTGCAAAGCTCAACAAGGTGAGAATACAGTCGAAATACCACATTCAGTGAAACTGACAGGCTTGAATTGAATGTTGATATTGCTTGGGTGCTGGCTAGTCTCTGAGGAATGTTTGCGCTCAGAGCAGTTTTTCTCAGGCCTCCCGAGCATTGCTTCCAGAGTGATTTGCAACTCTTCGTAAATTTGTTGTATTTAAGGCTCTGTGAGATTTTTAATCAGTGCTAAGTCGAGGGTCCCAGGGTATAGACTGAAAAGTGGAGTTGACTGCTGTCAGACCAGCTGTGATCTGATTGAAAGGCAGAGCAGTCGAGGTGAGCAGAACGGCCACAACGTTTATTCCAACGTTTTACGATGTCTTACCATGACGTCGATGACCTGACAACTCAAGCATGCATGCACCATTGAAGGAAGCACTGTGACCAGCTGCAACCTCTGAGCCAGTTCCATTGCTCACCTTCACGTTCATAACTTCATGGATTGTGTCTCCAATGACTGCCTTGAACCATGAGGAGACGAGTATCGTAGTGAATCAGACAGATCAGGATGTGGAAGGGGTTGGACATGAGACGGGATTGAGAGGATTGAGGGGAGAATAAATGTAGGAAATAACGATGAGATAGGGAGGACAGTCAACGTTACACTGAGGGTTTTGTTCTTCAATGTGTACAGTATGTGACATCCGGTAAGTGAAGTTGCAGCACAGATTGAAATTGGTGTCTTCAAATTTGTGAGCATCACCGAACGTGGCTGCAATGGCATCAGCGCTGGAAATTAAATATCAAAGGACATGTATCCTTTTGAAAGGAAATTCAGATGAGCAAAGGAGCGAGTTGGCTTGTCAATCAGAAATGAAAGTAAATCTGAGGCGTAGACGCCATGGGAGCAGTTGCTATCACTAACTCACACCAGTGAGTAATAATATAAACCTGAGGGAAACAAATCTGGTGGTATATGCAGCATTTGGGACAACTTATTTCCAAACTATTGCAAAGAAGCATTTCAGATGAAAGAGCACAGAACGAAACTGAATTGATTTTTCTTAGCTGCAATAAATCATTTCTCTGCTCTAACGTAAATTTCCTCCATAGTTTGGAAGGGCAGTCACTACTTTTGTGTGTCTGAAATACTGCTTTTAAAGATGATGTTAAGATGTTGAGCTCTTATGATCTCATTTTTGACATTTTTGCCATCATCGACAACGACTGCATCGACAGGAGGTAGGAATTTGTCTGTGTAGTTGGGATTAAATGTTTAGTAAACTCCTGTCAAATGCATGAAATGTGGATGATTGATAATTGACGATTCTCAGCTGTATATCTGCTTCCAGAAATCAAGGGATGATGTTCCATTCTGCATATTCACACAATTCACTGTGTTTTTTCCAGCACCAACATCAACAACGACATCAACTGCAGGTACATAAAAAATAAAAATAAAGATGAGCAAATAATCACAAATTGCCTGCCTGGATATCTGCAAGTGTTATATTGTCAGCAAATACTTCCTCCAAATTTGAATCTACCGATGAAGAGGTAAAACCCTCATTACTGTAGTATTAGAGGGGAGGATTAAATGCTGTCATTATGGGGTGTGCCTGAGTGACATTGTGAACAATGGTTAAAAGGAACAAAGTCTTGCCACAGATTATGACTCTTAGCTGATAGGATTAACTTAAAGATCTACATCTGCATTTATGAATGTTTGGGTAAAGCCTTGTTTGTTGGCAGGATTAAGTCACAATTCTACCTACCTGGATCTGTTGCTCGATCGTGGGGAATCTGCCAAGCTCAACAACATGAGAACACAGTGGAAACACCACATTCAGTAAAACTGACAATATTGAAATGATTATTGATATTGCATGGGTGCTGGCCATTCTCTGTGAAAGGTTTACGCTTAGAGCAGTTTTGCTGAGGACGTCCGGGCATTGCTTCACGAGTGATTAGCAACTTGAATTTGTTGCATTCAAGTCTCTGTGAAATTTTTTATCAATGTGAAGTCGGGTATCCGAGAGTATAGACTGAAAAGTGGAGTTGAAGGCTTTCAGGTCAGCTGTGATCTGGTTGAAAGGCAGAGCAGTCGCTGTGAGCAGAACGGCAGCAACTTTTACTCCAACGTTTTATGATGTCTTACAACTACATCGATGACCTGACAGCTCAATGACTCATGCACCGACCATCCAGCAATATTTACTCAGGAAGTGATCCCTAAATTATGCTTGTTCCACCTCTCTTAGAAACCAATATGACTGAAGGAAGCTATGTTACGAGACACAACCCCAGAGCCAGCTCTATAGCTCACCGTCACCTTTATAACTTTGGTGGACTGTGTTTCCAATGACTGTGTCTTGAACCACTAGGTGACCAGTATCCTGGTCCTAGAGTCATAGAGATGTACGGCATGGAAGTAGACCCTTCAATCCAATCCCTCCATGCCAACCAGATATCCCAACCCTATCTAGATCCACCTCTCAGCACCTGCCAATATCCCTCCAAACACCTTCCTATTCATTTACACATCCAATTGCTTCTTAAAAGTTGCAATTGTACCAGCCTCCACAACTTACTCTGGCAGCTCTTTCCCTACCCGTAACACCCTCTGCATGAAAAAGTTGCCCATTATGTCACTTTTATATCTTTCCCCTCTCACCCTAAACCAATGCCCTCTTGTTCTGGACTCCACGATCCCAGGGAAAAGACTTTGCCTGTTTACCCTAGACATGCCCGTCATAATTTTGTAAATCTCTATGAGGTCACTGCTCAGCCTCCGATGCTCCAGGGATAACAGCGCCAGTCTGTTCAGCCTCTGTCTGTAGCTCAAATCCTCCAACCCTGGCAACATCTTTGTAGATCTTTTCTGAATCCTTTCACGTTTCATAACATCTTTTTGACAGGAAGGACATCAGAATTCCACACAATATTCCAACAGTGGCCTAACCAATGTCCTGTACAGCCGCAACATGACCTCCCAACTCCTGTACTCAATATTCTGATCAATAAAAGAAAGCATACCAAACGCCTCCTTTACGATCCTATCTACCTGCAATTACACTTTCAAGGAGCTATGAACCTGCACTCCGAGCTCTCTTTGTTCAGCAACACTCCCTAAGACCTTACTATTAAGTGTATAAGTCCTGCTAAGATTTGCTTTCCCAAATGCAGCACTCTGCATTTCTCTGAATTAAACTCCATCTGCCACTTCTCAGCCCATTGGCTCATCTGGTCAAGATCCTGTTGCAATCTGAAGTAACCCTCTTAGCTGTCCACTGCACCTCCAATTTTGGGGTCAGCTGCAAACTTACTAACTGTACCTCTGAGGCTCACATTCAACTCATTTATGTAAATGACAAAAAATAGAGGATCCAGCACTGATCCTTCTGGCACTCCATTGGTCACAGGCCTCCAGTCTGAAAAACAAACTTCCACCACCACCCTCTGTCTTCTAACTTTGAGCCAGTTCTGTATCCAAATGGCTAGTTCTCCCTGTGTTCCATGAGATCAGATAGATCAGGACGTGGAAGTGGCTGGAAGTAAGTATTGATTGAGAGGGTTGGAAAGAGAATAAATGGATGGAACAATTATGAGACAGGGTGGACAGTCAACTTAGCACTGAGGATGTTGTTCTTAAATGCATGCAGTATGTGAAATCAGGAACATGAAGTTGGAGTGCAGACAGAAATTGGTGCCTACAAATTTGTGACCATCAGCAGACGTAACAGCAGTGGCAACAGAGCTGGATATTAAATATTTAACGACATATGTCCTTTTGGAAGGAAATGCAGATGAGCAGAGGAGCGTGCTCGCTTGCCAATCAGAAAAGAACTAAATCACTAACAAGTGACACAGGGTCAGAAGCAGATTCCATGTGAGTTCAATTTTAATCACAGACTCAAACCAATGCGGAATGATGTAAACCTGAGGGAAACAAATCAAGTGGTTTACGAAGCATTTGGGACAACTTATTTGCAAGAAATGCAAAGAAGCATTTCAGATGAAAGAGCACATAACGAAATGGAATAGATTATTCGAAGCTACAATGAATCATTTCTTTGCTCTAATGTAAATTTCCTCCATACATTGGAAGGGCAGCCACTAATTTTGTGTGTCTGAAAAACTACTTTTAAAGATTATGTCAAGACTTTGAACTCTTATAATCTCATTTTTGCCATCTTTTCCAGCATCGACAACGACTGCATCAACAACAGGTAGGAATTTGTCTATGTAGTTCGGTTTAACTGTTTGGTAAACTCATGTCAAATGCATGAAATGAGGATGATTGACGATTCTCAGCTGTATGTCTGCTTCCAGAAATGAAGGGATGATGTTCTATTATGCATATTCACACAATTCACTGTGTTCTTTCCAGCTCCAACATCAACAACGACATCAGCAACAGGTACATCAAAAATAAACATAAAGATGAGCAAATAGTTACAAGTTGCCTACCGGGATATCTGAAACTAAAATTGAGGCAAGTCATGAAATAGAAACAGAGATACTTACGACGATGGAGGATGTTGCAGTTGCGGTTATATTGTCAGCAAATTTTTCCTCCAAATTTGAATCTACCGCTGTACAGGTAAAACCCTCATTAATGTAGTATTAGAGGGGAGGATAAAATGCTGCCATTGTGGGTTGTGCATAAGGGTCATTGTGAACAATGGCTTAAAAAAACAAAGTCTTACAACAGATTATGAATCTTAGCTGATAGGATTAAATTTGAAGTTCTACATCGGCATTTATGGATGTTTGGGTAAAGCCCTCTTTGACGGCAGGATTAAGTCACAATTGTGGGGAATCTGCCAAGCACAACAAGGTGAGAACACAGTGGAAACACCACATTCAGTGAAACTGACAGGCTTGAAATGAATGTTGATATTGCATGTGTGCTGGCCAGTCTCTGTGAAAGGTTTGCGCTCACAGCAGTGTTGCTGAGGTCCTCCGGACATTCTTTCACGAGTGATTTGCAACTCTTCGTAAATTTGTTGCATATAAAGATCTATGATATTTTTAATCAGCGGTTAAGTCGATGGTCCTCGTGTATAGGCTGAAAAGTGGAGTTGAGGGCTTTCAGGTCAGCTGTGATCTGATTGAAAGGCAGAGCGGTGAGCAGAATGGCACTTAACGTTTGCTCCAAGTTTGACGGTGTCTTCCAACAACGTCGATAGCCTGACAGCTTAATTATACATGCACCGACCATCCACCAATACTTACTGTGGAAGTGATACCTAATTCGGGCTTGTTGTAACTCTGAGAGAAAGCAATGTCACTGAAGGAAGCACTGTGACCAGACACAACCACTGAACCAGCTCTCTCACACACTGTCACTTTGATAACTTGATGGAGTGTGTTTCCAATGACTCTCCCTTGAACCATGAGGGGATCAGTATCCTGGTGATTCGGATAGATCTGGATGTAGAAGGGGCTGGAAGTAATTATTGATTGAGAGGGTTGAGAAGAGAAGAAATGTAGGAAATGTGTCCGCATTCAACTTCGCACTGAGGCTGTTGATCTTAAATGAGTACAGTATGTGAAATAAGGTAAAGGAAGCTGTAGCGCAGATTGAGATTGGAGTCTACAAATTTGAGAGAATCACTGAACATGGCTGCAATGGCATCAGAGATGAAAATTAAATATCCAACGACATTTCTCCTTTTGAAAGTAAATGCAGATGAGCAGAGGAGCGTGTTCACTTGTTAATCAGAAATGAAACTAAACCTAAAGCGTAGACACCATGTGAGTGCAGTTGCGATCACGAACTCACACCAGTGAGTAACAATGTAAACCTGAGGGAAAACAATCAAACGGTTTATGCAGCATTTGGGACAACTTATTTACAAACTGTTGCAAACAAGTAAAAGAGCACATAATGAAACGGAATAGATTTTCTCAGCTACAGTACATCTTTTCTCTGCTCTGACGTAACTTTGTGCCCTAATTTGGAAGTGCAATTACTGATTTTGTGTGTCTAAAACACTGCTTTTAAAGATGATGTCAAGACTTTGAACTCTCATCATCTCAGTGTTGACACCTTTTCCAGCAACGACAACAATTGCATCAACAACAGGGAGGAACTTGTCTGTGTAGTTAGGTTAAAATGTTTAGTAAATTCTTGTCAAATGCATGAAATGCGGATGATTGATGATTGTCAGCTGTATGTCTGCTTTCAGAAATGAAGGGATGATGTTCCATTCTGCACATTCACACAATTCACTGTGTTCTTTCCAGCACCAACATCAACAACGACATCAACAGCAGGTACATAATTTTCAAAAAAAGACATGGATGAGCAAACAGTAATAAAATTCCTGCCTGGATATCTGAAATTAAAAAGAGAGAGTCAAGTCATGGATTAGAAACATAGATACTCACGACGATGGAGGAAGTTGCAGCTGCGGTTATATTGTCAGCAAATATTTCCACCAAATTTGAATCTACCGCTAAAGATGTAAAGTCCTCGTTCATACAGAATCAGAGAGGAGGATTAAATGCTGCCATTATGGGGTGTGCATGAGTCTCATTGTAAACAATGGGTGAAAAGCATAAAATCTTGCAACAAATTGTGAATCTTACCTGATAGGATCCACGTTGAATGTTTTCCAGCTGCATTTGTGGATGTTTGGGCAAAGCCTTGTTTGATGGCAGGAATAAGTCAAAATTCTACCTCCCTGAAAGAGGAGTGGCAACTCTTCGTAACTTTATTGTATCCAAGTCTCTGTGAGATGTTTAATCAGTGGGAAGTCGAGGGTCGGAGGGTACATGCTGAAAAGTGGAGTTGAGGGCTGTCAGGCCAGTTGTGATCTGATTGAAAGGCGGAACAGCCGCGGTGAACATTTGAATGTTTCATTCCAAACCTGCAGCTATTTCCCGCTGAATCAATTCCAACATCAGCGTGAAATATCGAGCAAATGGCTGCTGATGGTACAAATTTCCATCTGTTTCTTCACTTCACATCTATCCTTTCATATTTGCTGTTGCTGTAATTGTTCAATATCCTGCCGATGTAAACATTCAAATCCTTACTTTGCAGCATCGACAACAACAACACCAACAACAACCGTGACCTCAACAACAGGTATCAAATGAACAAAACCAACGGAATCATTTTCGATTCATCTCAACAAAGTCATTGTAATTACATTTCAGGAACGTAGTAAAACTCGGAATCTGGTGTTGTTCACGGAAGGTCGTAGCGTCATTTACTCACGATAATGTTTGTAACCCCATCCCGTGGAAACTGGCTATCTCACAGATTGCATCACAAAACTGTGAGAGAATATCTGGCCCAAATTGTCTTATATCCATTCATGGAGATTTAATTTAAATTTGGAGATGCCCCAAACGGGCACATGTAAGATGCTACAACACATAAATTAGATGAAATTCAATGGGACATTGAATCTTCTGTGAATCCAATTGCTTCTGTCTGGTATGGAATCACAGAATCCCTCAGTGTGGAAACAGGATATTTGGCCCAACGGTTCACACCGAACCTCCGTGGAGCATTCCAACCAGACGTGTTCCCAGACCCTAATACTCCACATTTCCCCTCACTAACTCCGAAACTAAACATGCCCAACCACTATGGGCACATTAGCTGATCCCATTCACCAAACCTCCACATTTGTGAGAGGAAACCCACGCAGCCACATAGGCAGTCTCCCGAAGCTAGTATCATATACAGCTCCCTAACGCTGTGAAGCTGCAGAGCTAACCACTGAGCCACCTTGCCACCCATTCAGTCTCCAACAATGAACACAATGTCAGACATTGGGTCTTTTAATCAGGAATATCCTGGATGTTTACTCTGGAAGTGATACCGACTTCATGCTTGTTCTAACTCTGATAGAAAGCACTGTCACTGAAGGAGGCACTGTGACCAGACGGAAACCCCTCCCAGATCAATCGCTCACCGTCACCTTCATAGCCTGATGGACTGCGTTTCCATGACTGTCTTGAACCTCGAGAGGACCAGTTTCCTGATGAATCAGATAGATCAGGATGTGGAAGGGGCTGGAAATAATTAATGATTGAGAGGGTTGAGGAGCGGATAAATGTAGGGAACTACGGTGA
Source organism: Hemiscyllium ocellatum (assembly GCF_020745735.1). NCBI lineage: Eukaryota > Metazoa > Chordata > Chondrichthyes > Orectolobiformes > Hemiscylliidae > Hemiscyllium > Hemiscyllium ocellatum. The sequence continues at coordinate 11,177,727 of NC_083418.1, read as the reverse complement.
GACGGGGAGCACAGTCAACTTCGTACTGAGGGTGTTGTTCTTAAACGCGTGCAGTATGTGAAATGCGGTAAATGAAGTTGTTCCACAGATTTAAATTGATGGCTCCAAATTTGTGAACATCATCGAACGTGGCTGCAATGGGATCAGAGCTGGAAATTAAATATCCAAGGGTATATATCCTTTTGAATAGAAATGCAGATGAGCAGAGAAGTGGGTTCGCTTGTCAATCAGAAATGAAACTTCATCAATAACAAGTGACACAGGGTCTGAAGCGCAGACTCTATGTGAGAACAGTTGTTATCACTGACTCCCACCAGTTCGTAATAATGTAAACCTGAGGGAAAGAAATCAAATGGTTAATGCAGCATTTGGGACAACGTGTTTCCAAACTGTTGGAAAGATGCATTTCTGGTGAAAGAGCGCTGAGCAAAACGGAATAGACTTTATTAAGCTCCTGTACATCATTTCTCTGCTCTAATGTAAAATTGCTCCCTACTTTGGAATTGCAGTCACTGCTTTTATGTTTGTGGAACACTGCTTTTAAAGATGATGTGAAGATTTTGACCTCTTTATCATCTCGCTTTTGATATCTTTTCCAGCATCGACAGCGACTGCATCAACAACAGGTAGGACTTTGTCTATGACATTGGGTGAAAATATTTAGGAAACACTTGTCAAATGCATGAAATGAGGATGATTGATGATTGTCAGCTGTATATCTGCTTCCAGAAATGAAGGGATGATGTTCCATTCTGCATATTCACACAATTCACTGTGTTCTTTCCAGCACCAACATCAACAACGACATCAACTGAAGGTACATATTTTCTTAAAAATACATTGATGAGAAAATAGTCGCAAAATACCTGCATGAATATCTGAAATTTAACAAAAGAGGCAAGTGTTGAAATAGAAACAGAGATACTCACGGCCGATGGGGGACGTTGCAGCTGCGGTTATGTTGTCAGCAAATATTTCCACCAAATTTGAATTTACCGCTGAAGAGGTAAGACCCTCATTCATACTGAATTACAGGGGAGGATTAAATGCTGTCATTATGTGGTTTTCAAGAAGCTCATTGTGAACAATGGGTTAAAAACACAAAATCTTGCAACAGATTGTGAATCTTAGCTGATAGGATCCACCTTGACGTACTGCAGTTGTATTTATGGATGTTTGGGTAAAGCCATGTTTGATGTTAGGAGTAATTCACAATTCTACTTCCCGGAAAGAGGAGGGGCACAGGTTACTTAATCTATGGGGAATCTACCAAGCTCAACAAGGTGAGAACACAATGGAAGCACCACATTCAGTGAAACTGACAGACTTGAATCGAATGTTCATATTGCGTGGGTGCTGGCCAGTCTCTGTGAAAGGTTTGCGCTCAGAGCAGATTTTCTCAGGTCCTCCGGGCATTGCTTGACGAGTGCTTTACAGCTCTTCGTAAATTTGTTGTATTCAAGGATCTATGAGATTTTTAATCAATGGGAAGTCGAGGTTCCTAGGGTACAGGCTGAAAAGTGGAGTGTAGGGCTTTCAGATCAGCTGTGATCTGATTGAAAGGCAGAGCAGTCGAGGTGAGCAGAACGGCCCCAATGTTTGCTCCAACCTTTTATGATGTCTTACCATGACGTCGATGACCTGACAGCTCAATGGTGCATGCACCGACCATCAATTGAATCTCCAACATTCTCATTCACCATTGCACACACTTTTAGACTTTAGATACTGAACATAAAATGATCTTCAAGATGTAGTAAAATAATAACGTGAAACCTTATCACAAGGCTTTATCTGTTAATTCTAATGGATCATGGCAAAGCTCGATTATTCGATTAATATTATGCACAGAATAGTATTATGTTTAACAGAGGGAATCTAAGTTTTGAGTTGCAGTCAGTACTGATTGTAGTGACACTACTTTTGAACAATAAAAGGATGTTTTGATATCTTACCACCCATGATGATGCATTCTGAATCCTTTCCAGCGTCGACGACAATGACAACTTCAACAACAGGTATGATATTAGCTGCGCTGTAATGAAAAAAATGTCAGTGAGATTTTAGACAATGATTAAAATGGCCATATTTGATGACTTGACAACTGGAATTCTACACTGATGGATGGCAGGATGTTCTATTCTGCATGTTGACGCCATCAAGTGTGTTCTCTCTCGCAGGGAGAACAGCTATATAATCAAGAACATGCTGTCAGCAATGGTTTCACATAGAAGTTTTCGAAAGAAGAAAATCTGTCTCCTAATTCCAATAGTTCCGGCTGATTTCTTCATCCAAGTTACTCTGACATCCAGAAGTGAAAACGAACAACCTTCAGTTTCAGGGATGAAAGAAGTAAATCGGAAAGAACTCTGAGAAAAGTAAATGGTGGTTGAAAAGTCAAGTCAGAGACTGAGTAAAGTGGAAAAGAAACAAGCCTTTTCATTCTGACAAATCCTTTGAATTATTTGCAAGGTTTAGTTGGTTAGTTACAGCTGATGGTCTTACAGGACAAGCCAGATCCCAGGTGATGACCTGCTTGATAGACGACATGTTCTGTGCGGGAGGTTCTCTTGTTTACCATGGTGGTCAACTTGTGAAAATAAAGGCTTGCCAATGCATTTTGAAGAAGAAAATATCCAGGTCTATTCCACACAGAAGCAAAGAACACAAACTATGTTGATCGAGACAAGAAGGGATTGAAATGTCTCATTACAATTTCCAGGAATAAAGATTCCACCCTTACCTGAAGAACAGCCTTAACAATTGGTTTAGCTCAGAAATTCTGGGGATGAGGGAGATAGAGAATATAACAAAGGAAAAAGTATAAGAAGCAGGTCAAGAGAATCTTTCAATTAGAAACAGATCAAATACAATCAGTTCGGAGGAGAATTGAACAGGAAAATTAGAAAGCAGTCAGTAAATTTGAACTGGCATTCAGTTTAAGAGGGAACTGAAGAATGTTTTGCATGTATGTGAATAATCGGAGTAGTGATCTGAACATGCTCTCAGCAATGATATCAATAAACTTGCAGAATGGCATTCAGCATAAAAGGAAGCTGAAAAACCTGCTGCTGATTGTGTTTGACCATTCCAGTTGTGTTTTTGATGAAGTGACAGAGAATCTCGAGGAAGGGAAATGGTTGAATCTTGGCGATATTGAATTGAAGATATGCTCTGAAACCAAAACTGTCCAGCAAAATTGCTGCTCAGGGAGCAGGGAGCATTTTCAGCTGAGATGAAAAACATTGCATATAAATCAGTCAGCTGTGAGAAATGATTGTTTTTTTCAGGTAGGAGTTTGTCTGGTAGGGGTCCCACTGACCTGGACCACTGAAACATCTGACATAAAAACTAATACTGTAATGGATACTGCTGTGGACCTATATGGGTCAAATTCCCTTGACCTCCAAAGGATTTTCCCTGCTTCAGTCCAACTGATATTATGGTATCAGTGCTTTCTCTATTCCTCAGCATTAACCCTTTTGGTTCCTAATGAATGTATCCAACATTGATGACAGTGAGAATGATATGAAATGACAGCAATAGGACATCAAAAGGCTGGCAATCGAGGCAGGTAAAGACATGTAAAATTTCATCCATAAATGTGTGAGGTGATGCATTTTGCCAGCGAGGATGATGAAGGCAATATAGATTCAATGGCACATTTTGAAGATGTGCAGAGTTTCAGATTGACCAGGAGAATCATGTATATTGGTGCTTGAAAGTAAGAGCATAAATGACTCCGCGTCTCCATATTCAGAACATATGTAGCAAAGCATATAGAACATATAGAACATAGAAGGATACAGCGCAGTACAGGCCCTTCGGCCCTCGATGTTGCGCCGACCAAGTCCTACCTAACCTATACTAGCCCAATAACTTCCAAATGCCTATCCAATGCCCGCTTAAATGAACATAAAGAAGGAGAGTTCACCACTGATACGGGCAGGGCATTCCATGAACTCACAACCCGCTGTGTGAAGAATCTACCCCTAACATCTGTCCTATACCTACCACCCCTTAATTTAAAGCTATGTCCCCTAGTAACACCTGACTCCATTAGCGGTAAAAGGTTCTTAGTATCTACCCTATCTAAACCCCTAATCATCTTATACACTTCTATCAGATCTCCCCTAAACCTTCTCTTCTCCAATGAGAACAGCCCCAAGTGCCTCAGCCTTTCCTCATAAGATTTTCCTACCATTCCAGGCAACATCCTGGTAAACCTCCTCTGCACTCGTTCTAAAGCTTCCACATCCTTCCTATAGTATGGCGACCAAAACTGCACACAATACTCCAGATGAGGCCTCACCAGAGTCTTATACAACTGCAACATGACCTCAGGACTCCGGAACTCAATTCCTCTGCCAATAAAGCCCAGTACACCATATGCCTTCCTCACAGCACTATTTACCTGGGTGGCAACTTTCAGAGATCTGTGTACATAGACACCAAGATCCCTCTGCTCATCCACACTACCAAGTAGCCTACCATTAGCCCAGTAATCCAACATCTTGTTATTCCTACCAAAGTGAACGACTTCGCACTTAGCTACATTGAATTCCATTTGCCACATTTCCGCCCAGCTCTGCAACTTATCTATATCCCGCTGTAACCTACCACTTCCATCCTCACTATCCACAACTCCACCGACTTTTGTGTCATCCGCAAACTTGCTTACCCAGCTTTCAAGTCCTTCCTCTAGATCATTTATAAAGATAACAAAAAGCAATGGTCCCAAAACAGATCCTTGTGGTACACCGCTAGTAACTGCGCTCCAAGATGAACATAATCCATCAACTACTACCCTCTGTCTCCTTCCAGCCAGCCAATTCCTAATCCAAACCTCTAATGTATCCTCAATGCCATACCTCCGAAGTTTTAGCATTAGCCTACCATGGGGAACCTTATCGAACGCCTTACTAAAATCCATATACACAACATCTACTGCTTTACCCTCATCCACTTCCATAGTCACCTTCTCAAAGAACTCAATAAGGTTTGTGAGGCACGACCTGCCCTTCACAAAACCATGCTGGCTATCCATGCTGGCTATATGTGATTTATAAATAGAGATAGTGCATACAAAAGCAGAGATTCATTTGACACTTTTACAGAGCTCCAATTTGGTTTGGTTGTCGATCCCAACATGGACTCAACAGGCCGACTTGCCTCTTATTGTCCTGTAATGTCACTGTGACCATGTCACTCTATTGACTGAATGACTGCTGAGGATCAATGAAAGATATAAATTTCCTTCTATTGGACTGCTCATGGTTGAAGTCACTGAATGCAGATGGAATTTAGGACCGTTGTTCAAACATGGAAGTTTGTTCATTTCTTTCTCTGCATCAATCAAGGTCCAGCTGAACTAAGGGCTACAAACGCAGTGAATAGATGCAGCATTCTGTATCATATTTGCGATGTACCAGAAATAGCTATCAGTCAAAATTATTCCCAAAACTAAACCAGCTTATTTTGATTCTACACCTTATTCCCTACAAATTCTTATTTTCATGTATTTATGTTTTGTTTTTACTTTTTTCATGAAAAATGCATTGTGTTATTCATACAAAATAGCATCAGAATTGCCTTAGTATGGATCGAATATATCTGCACTTGCCGCACTCTCCTGCAGTACTCATCACAATCAGCCTGTGTTCTTCATTTCTGCTCATTCTTCTACTTTGCTTATTACTTCTAGCCTGGGTGACTAGCCACCCACATGCCCCAATATCAACTTCAGCAAAAGTTAAAGTAGGCGTGGTTTATGATCTTATTCATGTGTCAATTTATATTGGCCCTTAATCCAACAGGAGTAGCCTCTGGAACATTATACAACTATTCTCAAGGCGGGAGCTGAGAAAGACAATGCAGAACAACCTATGCATGGGAGTGGGAGTGCATTGAGTTGTGGAACTGATGAATATTTCTTTCCAAACTCGCAGCTATTTCCTGCAGAAACAATTCCAGCATCAACATGAAACAATGAGGAAATGATTGCTGACGGTGCCCATTTCCATCTTTTGCTTGACTTCCCATCTATCATTTCATACTTGTTGCTGTGATTGATCCTGCCAATGTAATCCTACAAATCCTTACTCTGCAGCATCAACAACTGAACCAACAACAACCTTGACTTCAAGAAGAGGTATCTAATTAACAGTATCTACTGAATCATTTTCAATTCATCTCAACAAGGTCACTGTAATGACATGTATTAAAACTCGGAATCTGGAGTTCTTCACGCAAGGTCATAGCGTCATTTACACACGAAAAAGATTATACCTTCACCCTGTGTCAATTGACTATCACACAGATGTGAGAGAATTCCTGGCCCAAATTTTCCTGTATCGATTCATGGCAATTTACTTTAAACTAGATGACGCTCTAAAAGGACGTCACAGAGATGCTGTGACAAATAGTTAGATTTGGACAGGACATTGTAACTTTCATGAGGCTGAATACTTGTATCTGGCATGATCTCCAGTGCTGAACATAACATCAGACATCAGGCGATTTACTCAACAATATCCTGGATATTTCCTCTGGAAATGATCCCTAGTTCATACTTGATCGAATTCTGATCAAGCTGAACTGAGGAGCCCATTAATCTGGTGAATCACGTACCTCAGGATGTGGAAGGGGCTGATACTAACTAATGATGCAGAGGTTTAGGAGAGGAGAAATGTAGAGGACAACTTTGAGACAGGGAGGACAATCAACTCAGACTGAGGGTGTTCTTCTTAACTGCGTGCAGTATGTAAAATAAGGTAAGTGAACTTGTAGCGCAGCTTGAAATTCGTAGGTACAAATTTATGGGCATCACAGAATGTAACTGCAATGGGATTGAACCAGAAGTTAAATATCTAAGGATATACATCCTTTCGAAAGGATATGTAGGTGAGCAGAAGAGCAGGTTCGCTTGTCAGCTAGAAATGAAACTAAATCGATGACAATAAGTGATATAGGGTCTAAAGTGTAGACACTGTGTGGGTACAGTTGTTATCACTACCTTCAACCACTGAGTGTTAATGTAAGCCTGGTTTATGCAGCATTTGGGACCACCTTTTTCCAAACTGTTGCAAAGAAGCACTTTAGGTGAAGGAGCACTTAGTGAAATGGAATAGATTTGTCTAAGTTACTATAGATAATTTCTCTCCACTAATGTACACTTCTTCCCTAACTTGAAAGTGCAGTCACTGCTTTTGTGTGTCTGGAACACTGTTTTTAAAGGTGATGTCGAAACTTTGGATTCTTCTCATTTTTGACATCTTTTCCAGCATCAACAATGACTACAGTAACAACAGGTAGGAATTTGTCTGGGTAGTTGGGTCAGAATGGTCAATAAAACCTTGGCAAATGTATGTAATGATGGCTTGTCAGCTGTATATCTGCTTTCAGGAATGAAGAGATGATGCTCCATTCTGCATATTCACACATTAACTGTGTTCTTTACAGCACTAACATCAACTACATCATCATCAACAGGTAAATAATAAACAACATATTGAAATGGAAACAGAAACAAAATACCTGCTTGGAAATCTGAAATTTAAAAGAGAAGAAATTAAATATACCCAGCAGATCTAGCATCATCTTTGGAGGTATAAACAGAGATAATGGTGATGGAGGAGGATGCAAAAGTGGTTCTACTGTCCACAAATATCTTCTGCAAATTTGGTGCTTAATCTGAAGAGGTAAAAGCCTTCATTCATACTGAGTTAGAGAGCTGGATTAACTGCTCTCATTGTGGGATAAGTGTGTGGGTTTCATTGTGGACAGCATTTTAAATCATGAAACATTGCTGCAGGTTGTGAATATTAGCCTTGTTTGATGGCGGATGTGAGTCACTGTTTCCTGAGCTATGGGGAAGCTGCCAGGCTCAACAAGTTGAGAACACAGCAGAGATTTTCAGGAGAGTTTAAACTAATTCAGGAGGGACCTAAATTGTAGTTCCAGTGTCCATAAGGTTCAGAATAGTGAGGTCAGAAGTAAGGTTTCAAGATCACAAGAGGGCATCAGCAATCAGGAAGGTGGTTTGAAGTGTGACTATTTCAATGCCGGAAGCATCCGGAGTAAGATGGGTGAACTTGCAGCATGGGTTGGAAACTGGGACTTTGATGTTATGTCATTTTGGAGAAGAGGATAGAGCAGGGACAGGGCTAGTTGTTGCAGGTTCCAGGATTTAGATGTTTCAGTAAGAGCAGAGAAAATGATAAAAGAAGGGGAGGTGTGGCATCTTAATCAAGGGCAGTATTACGATGACAGAAAGGATGTTTTAGGACTCATCTACTGAGGTAGTATGCGCTGAGGTTAGAACAGGAAAGGAGAGGTCACCCTTTTGGGAGTTTTCTATCGGCCTCCAAATAGTTCCTGAGATGCAGAGGATAGGATAGCAAACATGATTATGGATAGGAGCGAGAGTAACAGGATAGTTGTTATAGGGGGACTATAACTTTCCAAATATTGACTGGGAATACAATAGTTTGAGTTCTTTTGATGGGTCAGTTTTTGTCCAATGTGTGCAGGAATGTTTCCTGACACAGTATGTAGACAGGCCAACAAGGGGCGAGGCCACATTGGATTTGGTACTAAGTAATGAATCCATCCAGGTGTTAGGTTTGAAGGTAGGTGAGCATTTTGGTTTACTTTAATGGAAAGAGTTATGTTTACTTTAATGGAAAGAGATAGGTATATACCGCAGGCCAAGAGTTATGTTTACTTTAATAGAAAGAGATAGGTATATACCGCAGGCCAAGAGTTATAGCTGGAGTAAAGGCAATTATGATGCAATTAAGCAAGATTTAGGATGCATAAGATGGGGAAGGAAACTGCAAGGAATGAACACAATTGAAATGTGGAGCTTATTCAAGGAATGCTATTGCATGTCCTTGATAACTATATATGTGTCAGACAGGGAGGAAGTAGTCGAGCGAGGGAGCTGTGCTTTACTAAAGAAGTTGAATCTCTTGTCAAGAGGAAGAAAAAGGCTTTTGTTCGGATGAGATGTGAGGGCTCAGTTAGGGCGCTTGAGAGCTACAAGTTAGTCAGGAAAGACATAAAGAGAGAGCTAAGGAGCGAGGACATGATAAGTCATTGTCAGATAGGATCAAGGAAAACCCTCAAGCTTTCTATAGGTATATCAGGAATAAAAGAATGACTAGAGTTAGATTAGGGCCAATCAAAGACAATAGTGGGAAGTTATGCATGGAGTCTGAAGAGATAGGAGAAGTGCGAAATGAATATTTTTTGTCAGTATTCTCACTGGAAAAAGAAAATGTTGTCAAGGAGAATACTGAGATATAGTGTACTAAACGAGACAGGATTGAGGTTCACAAGGAGGAGGTGTTAGCATTTTTGGGAAGTGTGAAAATAGATAAGTCTCCTGGGCCAGATAGGATTATCCTTGGATTCTCTGGGATGCCAGGGAGGAGATTGCAAGCCTTTGGCTTTGATTTTTATGTCATCATTGTCTACAGGAATAGTGTCAGAAGACTGGGGGATGGCAAATGTCGCCCCCTTGTTCAAGAAGGGGAGTAGACACAACCCTTGTCATTTCGACATGTGAGCCTTACCTCAGTTGGATGAAAAGTGTTGGAAAAGTTTATAAGAGATAGGATTTATAATGACCTAGAAAGGAATAAGTTGATTAGAGATACACAACACGATTTTGTGAAGGGTAGGTCATGTCTCACAAACCTTATTGAGTTCTTTGAGAAGGTGTAAAAACAGTTAGATGAAGGAAAAGCAGTTGATGTCGTGTATATGGATTTTAATAAGGTATTTAATAAGGCTCCCCACACTAGGCTATTGCACATAATACTGAGGCATGGAATTTAGCAGTTTGAATCAGATTTTGGCTAGCTGAAAGAAGACAGAGGGTGGTGTTTGTGGGAAATGTTCATACTGGAGTTCAGTTACTAGTGGTGTTCTGCAAGTATCTGTTTTGGGTCCTCTGTTTGTCATTTTTATAAATGACCTGGATGAGGATGTAGAAGAATGGATTAGTAAGTAAATAGGTGACTCTAAGGTTGGCGGAGTTGTGGATAGTGCCGAATGATGTTGTACGTTACAGAGGGACACGGATAAGCTGCACAGCTGGGCTGAGGGATGGCAAATGGAGTTTAATGTGGAAAAGTGTGAAGTGATTCGCTTTGGATGGAGCAACAGGAATGCAGAGTACTGGACAAATGGTAAGATTCTTAGTGGTGTAGCTGAGCAAAGAGATCTCGGTATCCATGTGCATAGATCCTTGAAAGTTGTCACTCAGGTTGATAGGATTGTTAAGAAGGCATACGGTGTATTAGCTTTTATTGATAGAGGGATTGAGTTTCGGAGCCATGAGGTCATGTTGCAGCTGTACAAAACTTTGGTGCAGCTGCTCTTGGAGTGTTGTACACAGTTCTGGTCACCACATAATAGGAAGGATGTGAAAGTTTTGGAAAGGGTTTAGAGGAGATTTATGAGGATGTTGCCTAGTATGAAGGAAAGTCTTCTGAGGAAAGTCTGAGGGACTTGAGGCTGTTTTCACTGGAGAGAAGAAGATTGAGAGGTGACTTAATTGAGACATATAAGATAATCAGAGGGTTAGATAGGGTGAGAGCCTTTTTCCTCGGATGGTGATGGCCAGCATGAGGGGACATAGCTTTAAATGGAGGGATGATAGATATGGGACAGATGTCAGAGGTAGCTTCGCTACTCAGAGAGTAGATTAGACTTACAGTGTGGAAACAGGCCCTTCGGCCCAACAAGTCCACACCGACCCGCCGAAGCGCAACCCACCCATACCCCTACATTTACCCCTTACCTAACACTACGGGCAATTTAGCTTGGCCAATTCACCTGACCCGCACATCTTTGGGACTGTGGGAGGAAACCGGAGCAACCGGAGGAAACCCACGCAGACACAGGGAGAACGTGCAAACTCCACACAGTCAGTCGCCTGAGTCGGGAATTGAACCCGGGTCTACAGGCGCTGTGAGGCAGCAGTGCTAACCACTGTGCCACCATGCCGCCCACAAAGTAAGGGTTTGAAATGCATTGCATGCTACAGTAGTAGACTTGCCAACTTTCAGGGCATTTAAATGGTCATTGGATAAACATATGGATGAAAATGGAATAGTGTAGGATAGATGAGCTTCAGATTTGTTTCACAGGTCAGCGCAACATCGAGGGCTGAAGGGCCTGTACTGTAATGTAGTGTTCTCTGTTCTAGATGTCACATGCTGTGAAACTAACAGACTTGAAGGCAATATTGTCATTCCATAGCTGCTGGCCAGCCTATGTGAAAGGTTTGCACTCAGAGCAATTGATCCAAGGGCTTCTGGACACTGCTTCACAGTTATTTGCAACTTTTGGAAAAATACTTCATCAGCTTGTAGTCTAATCACCTTTATTTCTAAAATGTATATGACGAATATCTGAAGATAAAGTCAGATATTCAACATGGGAATACAAGATACAATTTCAACATATGTAGATGGGACAAAGCTTAGAAATGTTATGCACTGTAACGAGTATTGTAAGTGACATCAAGAGGTATAGAGAAATGGAATGTATAATGTCATTGTCTTTTAAAGGAAAATTTAACAAGCAAATGAAAGGACAAGATTTCTAGGGCTGCAGGGAAAGGCACAGGATGTATTGAGCTATTTTCAATGCTGTCATTGAGAGCTGGAACTGACCTAATAGGACCAATGGTCATTTTCTGTACAGAAATTATTCTGTGTTTCACATCTTTCACATGTAGACCAGCCCCTTTGTCTTCTCACATTTACAGTTTTCTCCCCATTATAAGACCGCATAACCTCACAACATTTGTAAACACAATCACAGAATTTACATTCCAGACTTTTTGATTGATTTTCATTGACCTTCAATATGAGTTCTGTAAACATCAACATTGCTCTTCAAGTTTGTAGACATGGGCAATAGCAATGTTAATGTTGCTGAAGTCAATATTCAGCACACGGAACGTGCAGAGGGCATTGGCATCTTAAGAGTCAATAATTCTCAATACTTTGCAATTCGATGTTGAGTCAAATTTAGTTTATTTGTGAGTTGTACACTTGCTACCCATTTACTCTTGACATTCCTATCTTTCTTTCGTCCTGTTTTCAAATGAACAGTTTCTTTGATATTCAACGCTTTGACTTCCTACTGATCTTTTGATCTTTCTCTTCAATCCTGCAAAAGGGTATCAATTCTGTTTCAGTTAACATGTCTGTCTAATGACCTTACACCAGCAAAACCTGATCTGAGTATTAAATCACACACGTGTGAGAGAATCCTTGCCAAAAGTCTCTTGTATCCATACATAGAAATTTAATTGAAATTTGAAGATACTCTAACAGGACACCTCAGAGATCCTGACGCAAATAAATTAGATGGAAAATTTAAACCTCCATTAGGTTGATTGCTTCTGTCTGGGAGTATCACCAAACTGAAAATAATGTCAGACATCAGGCCAGATTTATCCTGGATTCTTATTCTGGAAATGTTATACTGGTTTATACTTGGTCTGATTCTGATAGAAGCCTGTGGAATGGAACTAAGCATTGTGACAAAACCCGACCTCTGTCCCATCTCTTGCCTACCATCACATCTGATGAACCCTGTTAATCAAAATTACTTTGTCCAGTGATAGAGGTTTCACTTGAACTGTGCGAGGACCAGTATCCTGGTGAATAAGATAACTCAGACTGTAGCAGGGTTTTAATATAATTAGTGGAGTGGAGGGCTGAGGAGATGAGAAATTTAGGCTAACAGTATACAGAATGGGACAGGAAGGGACAGAATATACAAACATATAGTAACAACAGTAAATTGGGTCATAAAGGTAATCACTGGCAAAAAAGAAAAATATATTTATTTATTTAATTATTTATTTAAATGTGCATAGTATTCAGAAAAAGTAAATGAATTAATGGCGCAAATGTGGTTTAACGCCTTCAATCTTATTGCCATTATAGAGTCATAAAATGATCCAAACTGGGAAGTAAATTTTCAGTGGCATTTGACTTTTTAAAAAGACAGTCTGGAAGGAAAGGTTTGGGGTTATCATTGTTAATACTGGATAGAATAGGCACAATAACGAGAAATGATCTTGACTTGAAGATGTAAAATACCAGTAGTGGGAAGCACAAAATACAAAGTGAAAGAAGGCCCAGATAAGGACAATGTATTGGCCCGTAATAGTCGATATACTATGGCACAGAGAATAATTCTAGAGGTAATGAGGGCATTTAATAAAGGAATTACATTAATCATGGCTGTCACTAAACTTCATGCAGATTGGGATAGTCAGATTGGCAGAGGGAGCCAGAGGAAGCATTTGTAGAGTGTATTCAGATCAGTTTTTTTTAAACAATACCTTGTGGATCTAACCGGTGATCAGGCTATTTTGGTTCTGGTGATGTGGAATGAGCTGGGTTGAATAAATGACGTTAGAGTAAGAGATGTTATTGGAAATAGTGAACATAATATAGCAGAGCTTAACATTCAAGGTTTGGGAGAAGATTTGTAGCTCGGGTGTTCATTGTTGTGGTTCTGTTCACCGAGCTGGGAATTTGTGTTGCAGACATTTCGTTCCCTGTCTAGGTGACATCCTCAGTGCTTGGGAGCCTCCTGTGAAGCGCTTCTGTGATCTTTCCTCCGGCTTTTGTAGTGGTTTGAATCTGCCGCTTCCGGTTGTCAGTTCCAGCTGTCCGCTGCAGTGGTAGGTATATCAGGTCCAGGTCAATGTGCTTATTGATTGAATCTGTGGATGAGTGCCATGCGTCTAGGAATTCCCTGGCTGTTTTCTGTTTGGCTTATCCTATAATGGTAGTGTTGTCCCAGTCGAATTCATGTTGCTTGTCATCTGCTTGTGTGGCTACTAAGGATAGCTGGTCATGTTGTTTCGTGGCTAGTTGGTGTTCATGGATGCGGATCGTTAGCTGTCTTCCTGTTTGTCCTATGTAGTGTTTTGTGCAGTCCTTGCATGGGATTTTGTACACTACATTGGTTTTGTCATGCTGGGTATCGGGTCCTTCGTTCTGGTAAGTTGTTGTCTGAGAGTGGCTGTTGGTTTGTGTGCTGTTATGAGTCCTAGTGGTCGCAGTAGTCTGGCTGTCAGTTTGGAAATGCTCCTGATGTGTGGTAGTGTGGCTAGTCCTTTGGGTTGCAGCATGTCCTCGTTCCGTTGTCTTTCCCTTAGGCATCTGTTGATGAAATTGCGCGGGTATCTGTTTTTGGCGAATACGTTGTATAGGTGTTCTTCTTCCTCTTTTTGCAGTTCTGGTGTACTGCAGTGTGTTGTGGCCCTTTTGAATAGTGTCTTGATGCAACTTCTTTTGTGGGTGTTGGGGTGGTTGCTTTCATAGTTCAGGACTTGGTCTGTGTGTGTGGCTTTCCTGTATACCTTTGTGGTGAATTCTCCGTTCGGTGTTCTTTGTACCATCACGTCTAGGAATGGGAGTTGGTTGTCCTTTTCTTCCTCTCTCGTGAATCAGATTCCTGTGAGTGTGGCGTTGATGATCCGGTGTGTGTTCTCCATTTCTGTGTTTTTAATTATTACAAAGGTGTCATCCACATATCTGTCCCAGAGTTTGGGTTGAATTTGCGGTAAGACTGTTTGTTCTAACCTTTGCATTACTGCTTCCTCTATGAGTCCAGAGATGGGTGAGCCCATGGGTGTGCTGTTGATTTGTTTGTATATTTGGTATACACTGGCATATATTTGTCCGTACACACTGGACCTGTGCCTCATAACACACTTCACATTCAACAACCAAATACATGAACAAATCAACGGCACACCCATGGGCTCACCCATCTCTGGACTCATAGAGGCAGCAGTAATGCAAAGGTTAAAACAGTCTTACCGCAAATTCAACTCAAACTCTGGGTCAGATATGTGGATGACACCTTTGTAATAATTAAAAACACAGAAATAGAGAACACACACCGGATCATCAACGCCACACTCACAGGAATCCGATTCACGAGAGAGGAAGAAAAGAACAACCAACTCCCATTCCTAGACGTGATGGTACAGAGAACACCGAACGGAGAATTCACCACAAAGGTATACAGGAAAGCCACACACACAGACCAAGTCCTGAACTATGAAAGCAACCACCCCAACACACACAAAAGAAGTTGCATGAAGACACTATTCAAAAGGGTCACAACACACTGCAGCAACCAGAACTGCAAAAAGAGGAAGAAGAACACCTATACAATGTATTCACCAAAAACGGATACCCGCGCAATTTCATCAACAGATGCCTAAGGGAAAGACAATGGAATGAGGACATGCTGCAACCCAAAGGACTAGCCACACTACCATACATCAGGAGCATTTCTGAACTGACAGCCAGACTACTGCAACCACTAGGACGCATAACAGCACACAAACCAACAGCCACTCTCAGACAACAACTCACTAGGACAAAGGACCCGATACCCAGCATGAGCAAAACCAATGTAGTGTACAAAATCCCATGCATGGACTGCACAAAACACTACATAGGACAAACAGGAAGACAGCTAACGATCCGCATCCATGAACACCAACTAGCCACGAAACGACATGACCACCTATCCTTAATAGCCACACATGCAGATGACAAGAAACATGAATTCGACTGAGACAACACTACTATTATAGGACAAACCAAACAGAGAACTGCCAGGGAATTCCTAGAGTCATGGCATTCATCCACAGATTCAATCAATAAGTACACCGACCTGGACCCAATATACCTACCACTGCAACGGACAGCTGGAACTGACAACCGGAAGCGGCAGATTCAAACCACTACAAATGCCGGAGGAAAGATCACAGAAGCGCTTCACAGGAGGCTCCCAAGCACTGAGGATGTCACCTAGACAGGGGATGAAACGTCTGCAACACAAATTCCCAGCTCGGCGAACAGAACCACAAGAACTTAACATTCAGCTTGAGAGGGAGAAGCATGGGTTAAAAAAAAAGTGTGTGAAGCTGAAATGAAGATAATTACAAAGGAATGAGGGCAAAACTGGCTGGAGTGAACTGGGAAAGGGGTGTAACATGAAGGCAGTTGAGGAACAATCCCAGCCTTTTAAGGAAGTAGCTTATGGCTCACAGCAGGTGTATATTCCAGTGAGGAAGAAGGATTCTAGAACAGGGATAACCCAAACATAATGAACCAGGGATGTTAAGGACAGCATCAAATTGAAAGAAGAAAACACACAATTTGGCAAAGAATAGTTGTTAGCCAGAGGATTGGACAAGCTTTGAAAATCAACAAAAAAGGATCAGAATTAAATGCAATAAGTATAAGTTGGGTAAAAAGACTGATAGGTCTCCTGATCTGTTTGGATGCATTCTAGGATATTAAAGGAAGTAGCAATAAAGATAATGGATACACTGGTAGATCCTCTAGATTGGGACAGTGCCAATGTAACATCTTTTTTTCAAAGAAAGATGACAAAAACGGTCATCTTACGCTTAACATCTATTATTGGCAAAATACTAGCGTCTATTATAAAGGACATACAGGTAGTTCTCCCATAACTTCATACTCACTTAATAGAAAATTGCTTAATAGAAATAATGATCCTTTTTGGAAAAGTGGGGTTAGGGCAGATCAGCAAAAAATATCACTCATGATTGCTCTAAAATCACCCAGAAGTCTAATGCAATGTATAGTACAGCCTGAATGAAGGTTGAAATCATATTTATTAATGAAACAAAAGTAAATTTAACACTGTACATTTTAAAAATTTAAGAAAGCTGCTCTGTGTAAATACCTCTCAGAGAAAGCTGCTGTGTCTACAGCTGACATTGGCGCATGTGCAGAATGGCATGAGGACTGGCACTGACATTGTGTAAAAAATGAGGTCTGCAGATGCTGGAGATCACAGTTGAAAATGTATTGCTGGTTAAAGCGCAGCAAGTCAGGCAGCATCCAAGGAATAGGAAATTCGACGTTTCGGGCATAAGCCCTTCATCAGGAATGAGGAGAGTGTGCCAAGCAGGCTAAGATAAAAGGTAGGGAGGAGGGACTTGGGGGAGGGGCGATGGAGATGTGATAGGTGGAAGGAGGTCAAGGTGAGGGTGATAGGCCGGAGTGGGGTGGGGGCGGAGAGGTCAGGAAGAAGATTGCACGTTAGGAGGGCGGTGCTGAGTTGAGGGAACCAACTGAGACAAGGTGGGGGGAGGGGAAATGAGGAAACTGGAGAAATCTGAGTTCATCCCTTGTGGTTGGAGGGTTCCCAGGCGGAAGATGAGGCGCTCCTCCTCCAGCCGTCGTGTTGTTATGTTCTGCCGGTGGAGGAGTCCAAGGACCTGCATGTCCTCGGTGGAGTGGGAGGGAGAGTTAAAGTGTTGAGCCACGGGATGGTTGGGTTGGTTGGTCCGGGCGTCCCTGAGGTGTTCTCTGAAGCATTCCGCAAGTAAGCGGCCTGTCTCCCCAATATAGAGGAGGCCACATCGGGTGCAGCGGATGCAATAGATGATGTGTGTGGAGGTACAGGTGAACTTGTGGCGGATATGGAAGGATCCCTTGGGGCCTTGGAGGGAAGTGAGGGAGGAGGTGTGGGCGCAAGTTTTACATTTCCTGCGGTTGCAGGGGAAGGTGCTGGGAGTGGAGGAGGTGTGGGCGCAAGTTTTACATTTCCTGCGGTTGCAGAGGAAGGTGCCGGGAGTGGAGGTTGGACCAGTTCCAACACCACACAGCCCAGATGGCCTCCTTCTTCAAGGACCGCAGATTCCCCCCAAACGTGATCAACGATACCCTCCACCGCATCTCCTCCACTTCCCGCTCCTCCGCCCTTGAGCCCCGCTCCTCCAACCGCCACCAAGACAGAACCCCACTGGTTCTCACCTACCACCCCACTAACCTCCGTTATTTCTGCCAGCTCCAAACGGACCCCACCACCAGGGATATATTTCCCTCCCCTATCAGCGTTCCACAAAGACCACTCTCTTCGTGACTCCCTCGTCAGATCCACACCCCCCACCAACCCAACCTCCACTCCCGGCACCTTCCCCTGCAACCGCAGGAAATGTAAAACTTGCGCCCACACCTCCTCCCTCACTTCCCTCCAAGGCCCCAAGGGATCCTTCCATATCCGCCACAAGTTCACCTGTACCTCCACACACATCATCTATTGCATCCGCTGCACCCGATGTGGCCTCCTCTATATTGGGGAGACAGGCCGCTTACTTGCGGAACGCTTCAGAGAACACCTCAGGGACGCCCGGACCAACCAACCCAACCATCCCGTGGCTCAACACTTTAACTCTCCCTCCCACTCCACCGAGGACATGCAGGTCCTTGGACTCCTCCACCGGCAGAACATAACAACACGACGGCTGGAGGAGGAGCGCCTCATCTTCCGCCTGGGAACCCTCCAACCACAAGGGATGAACTCAGATTTCTCCAGTTTCCTCATTTCCCCTCCCCCCACCTTGTCTCAGTCGGTTCCCTCAACTCAGCACCGCCCTCCTAACCTGCAATCTTCTTCCTGACCTCTCCGCCCCCACCCCACTCCGGCCTATCACTCTCACCTTGACCTCCTTCCACCTATCACATCTCCATCACCCCTCCCCCAAGTCCCTCCTCCCTACCTTTTATCTTAGCCTGCTTGGCACACCCTCCTCATTCCTGATGAAGGGCTTATGCCCGAAACGTCGAATTTCCTGTTCCTTGGATGCTGCCTAACCTGCTGTGCTTTAACCAGCAACACATTTTCAACTGACATAGTGTATGTGCAGAACGGCATCAAGACTGACACCGACATTGTGCATGCACAGAGCGACACGGAAACAGGCGCATGCACAGAACACCCGTGGAGATTTCAGTGCATGCGCAGAATGAAGTACACAAACCGATCCCAGCTGGAATCATGCTGTTGCCAGCAGAGATAAACATACTTAAAAATACCATTCTTAATACTTCAGTGATGTTATAGTCAAATCACGCTGTCAAAATGCATGTTATTCTAGTTCTACCTGTAAAAGCAGAACATTTAGAAATACATATGATCTAGCAGGATCAGTATAACTTTCTGAATGGGAAATCATTTCTGTCAAAATTACTAGAAATACAGCAGGATAGATAAAGGGAAGTAGTGGATATATAAATTTGGATTTCCAGAAGGTGTTTTATAAGGCTGTTAATAATACATATTAGACAATTGAATAAGATAAGATACCATAATTTTAGAGGTAATATATTAGTAAGGATAGAGGATTGGATAACAAGTAGAAGACAGATAGGTTTTTTTTCTAGTCACTCACAAGATGCGGGTGTCTCTTATTAAGCCAGCATTTGTTGCCCATCCCTAATTGTTAAGCGTCAATCACATTACTGTGGGTCTGAAGTCACATGTAGCCAGGTGAGGATGACAGATTTCCTTTCCCAAAGGGCATTAGTGAGCCATTTGGGTTTAGTCTGACAATCAACAATGGTTTCATGGTCATCGTTAGACCCTTAATTCCAGGTTCCTTACTAACTTAAATTTTCACATCTGCCATGGTAGGATTGGAACCTCAGTTCCCAGAACATTAGCTGAGTTTCTGGATTAATAGTCTCATGATAATGCTACTAAGCCATCACCAGGATAAGCAGAGCATTTCAGGATTGTATCCTGTAACAATGAATTTCCACAAGGATCAGTGTTGGTGCAACAATTATTTACTATATAGACAGATATAGACAGAACAACTTGAGTGAGCATAGTAAATGTATTTATGGCCAAGTGTGTAGATGACATAAAAGTAAGTGGGCAGATAAATGAACGATACAAAGAATCTGCAGAAGGGATATAAACAGGTTAAATCAGGGGCAAAAACTTGGCAGATAGAATTCAATGTGGGAAATGTAAGCTTATGTACTTTCTATTTAAGTGGAGAAAGACAGCAGAAAATTACAGAATAGAGGAATTTGGCGGCCCTTGTCCATGAATCATAAAGAGCTGGCATCCAAGTTCAGTGGGTAACAGGGAAGACAAGTGGAATGGCAGTCTTTATTTCAAATAAAATTGAACATAAAAGTAATGAGCATTTATTAAAACTGTACAAGGCATGAGTCAGTCCACAGCTGAATACTGTGAACAGTTTCCAGCACCTTATCTAAAAAAAGATATATCGGCATTGGAGGCAGTCCAGAGAAGGTTCACTAGGCCAATACTGGGCAATGGGGAGACTGTCTTATGGTTTTGATTTGATTTATTATTGTCACATATAGTGAAAAGTTTTGTTCTGTATTTCATAATTATTGGTATGAGGAGAGGTTAGGTAGGTTGGGTCTTATTTGGATTGAGAAGGTTAAGGTGACCTTAATGAAACATACAAGACTCTTAGGGTACTAGGCAGACTGAGAGTGGAAATGTTGTTTCTCCTTGAGGGACAGTCTAGGACCAGAGGGCCCAATTTCAGAATAAACCGTGGAACATTTAAGATAGAGATAAGGAGGCATTTCTTCTGTTAGTGAGTCTGGGATTTTTTTCCCACAAAAGGGCCAATGAGCCTGGCTCGTTATATATTTTCAAGGGTGAGTTAGACTGATTCTTAACCAGTGAGGGAATCAAGGCTCAAATGGAAAAGTCTGGAAAGTGAAGTTGAGAACAGTTTGCTTATTCATATTTTCATTGAATGGCAAAGGAGTCTTGATGTGCTCACCTACTTTTGCTCCACCCTTTCAAATTTTATGGTCTCTCACCACCACTTCCCTAACCTGATTGCTAAATCACTCCTGCATCCAACACCCATCCAACCTCCCACTCACACACTCAACTACCCATAAAGTAAGAGATTTGAGATCTAAATAAGGCAAACTAATGCGGCACAACTAGGATGAGGAGTCTCATCTGTAATTTTCTGATATATCCATCAGTTCTCCCTTGAGGTGACTGTGCTCACCCATCACTGCCCCAACTTAGAGTGGAAGGCACAGTTGAAATAATGCAATAATGCACACAGCTACCCTCACAAGAAAATTGGAGCCATTATTTTCACAGTTGGAAAGCTCAAGTAAAGAATATCAGTTTCTATCCATTATTCCAATGCTGATTATTTTACAATGAACAGATTGAGGAGAATATACCCATGCTTTAATCAGTCATCCATGAATATGCAAAAAATTGATGGACACAATTCATTTGAACCCATTTCCTAATTTCTCTTTGCAGAATCAACAACCAGATCAACTTCAATAACAGGTTAAAAAAAAACTCATTTCATTCCAATAGTTTGTGCTAATTTAATAGTCATTGAAGTTGCTCTGCCATCGCATCAGAATTTTTTTTTCAATTTCTTTAATCAGAGAATTGGATTGCAACTGTTGAGCATTCTAAACACAAAACGAAGATTACCCATTCATTATTATTTCCAGCTTAAGCTCTCATTTGATACAGGAAATTTCCCAGTATGCAATTCTGAAACGATATTAAGAGCAGAAGCAAAGCACAATTTGTCCAATTAGATTCTGCACTCTTGTTGAGCAAAATAAAGTGTTTCTAAAGATATTCTGTGAAGCAATTCCAATAAGGCCCAACCTACTTAACCTCTCCTAATACTGATTATTACTGAATATAGAACCAAACTGTTCATTGTACCTACTTATATATGACAATAATAAATCAAATCCCAAGAAAGTATCATGTTATAAAATAGCAATTTTTCTGCAAAAGAAAATAATTAATTCAAGTTTCATGGAGCGTTCTCCTTTATTAACTTTACAAATGAGTGAAATGGCTAAGTATTGTCACTGGGCATTCAGTGATTCACAAGTGCTCACAGCTTTCAGCCTACAAATAAGATACAAATCTGACATAATTTCATGTCAAAGCAAGATTGTCCTTTTGCGACTAAGACAGAAAACAGGCTAGATCCAACATGTTAAGTCTGTTTTGTCTCCTCAGAGGCTGCCAGATCTTCTGTTTTTGTTTCAAATTTCCGGCATCTGCAGTTTTTTGTTTTATTTTAATGTCCCTTTGAAATCTAGGCTACAGTCCAGGCCTGATCTCTACAGGGATCTACTTTCGTTATTGAATGGCGAACAGGTTGTCTTTCAAATGGCAAAATTGCAATTTGTCAATGAACAATGTGTCAGACCTCTTTGAGACAAAGAAAGTGAGAGCTCCCAAACAAGTCCCAGACTTACACCACTGGTGACAAGTTTGAGGCTTTTTCCCCAGAAAACAAAAAGCCATCAATGCTCGGGATAAGCAATGCAATATCGTGCGTCTGCCACAGAGATAACAGGAGAAGACTGCAGGCTTAAGAAGCCTTTCTGTTGACTTGACAATAAGATCTTCTACTGAAAGATGGTGACATTATTTTAAATTTTCTTCACTTGTACCTTGCAATATTTCCCTTCCAGCAACAACAATCCCATCAGCTTCAACAACAGGTATGACATTAATAATAGAGTTTCAGCAATATCTTTAGAATTGTGCTTGTTTGAAACATCGGAAATGCAGGTCTAAGTTTCAGATTGAAACTCCAATTGGAATCTATTCATCTTAAACTGATCCTCTCACTGTTAGCAATAGATACAGGGCTCAATGTCTCAAGGTCACACAGCATTGAGCTTATTCTATTGAAAGTTAATGGAATCATCATTCAACATTTTCCATCCCTAACCTATGACCTCGAGTGAAACATGGATTTATGTGAACAATATCAGATAGTCAGGTTTCATTTCATGATGATTTGTAAATTATGATCTGTCTTTCAGAGGAACTCCCAGTTGGAGGCACAGTGGGAAGTAAGTAGTGGTTTAAATTACTTTACCCCAAAGAAACCAAGGAGTCAAGTCTTCTTCAGATGATGTTGGCCACTTACCTTGCTCAATCCTTAATGCGTGCAAAAATAAAAGCTTGTGTACAGAACATGAACATGGCTAGTCTCTCACCCTGCAGGATTCAACATTCCCAGGATGAAGAAAACATTTTGCAAATCCAATTGGCAGAACCTTCTGGAGTTAGTGTATGTTCATGCTGGGAAAATAGACATGGCCTATAGGGTAAACAGCATTAATTCCTCAAATTTATTCTTTACCTGAATAACACTGCACCTTGTCAGTCCACTTTTCAAACAGCAGCATCTGACTGTCCCTGAGGACTGAACCTCAGTGTACATTTTACATGAATGGGGGTCATCTTGCTCTATATCCAAATTGGCTATAATACAATTAACTTCAGATCGAAGGAAAAGGGTGATGAACTTAGAGCATGGATCAGTAATTGGTGCTACAATGTTGTGGCCATTACAGGGACTTGGATATCAGAGGGGCAGAAATTGTTGTTGGATATTCCGGGGGTTTAGATGTTTCAAAATGAATAGGGAGTGAGGTAAAAGAGGTGGGGAGTCGTATTGCTAATCAGGGATAGTATCACAGCCGCAGAAAGGGAAGTTGTCGAGGAGGCTTTGTCTACTGAGTCATTATGGGTAGAAGTCACTTTATTGAGAGTTTTGTATAAACCCCACAACAGTAACAGAGACACGGAGGAGCAGATGAAGAGGAAGACTTTGGAAAGGTGCAGAAGTAACAGAGTTGTTGTTATGGGTGACTTCAACTCCTCTAATATTAATTGTAACCTACTCAGTGCAAGTAGCTTTTATGGGGCAGATTTTGTCAGGTATGTCCAGGAAGGATGACTCAATATGACTAGAGGGGAGGCCTTATTGGATTTGGTGATTGGCAATAAACCAGGTCAGGTGTCAGATCTCTCGATCAGAGAGCATTTCAGTGATGGTGATCACAACTCTCTGACCTTTACAATAGTCATAGAGAGGGAATGGAGCAAACTGTATGGGAAAGAATTTAATTGGGGAAGGGAGAATTAAAATGTTATCAGGCAAGAACTGTGAAGCATAAATCAGGATAAGATATTCTCAGGGAACTACACAACAGAAATGTGGAGGTTGTTTAGGGAGCACTTGCTGGCCGTGCTGAGTATGTTTGCCCCACAGAGGCAAGGAAGGGATGGTAGGGTGAACGAACCTTGGATGAAAATAAATGTCAAGAGGAAGATGAACGTTTACTTAAAGTTGAGGAAATAAGGATCGGATAGGATTCTAGAGGATTACAAGGTAGCCAGGAAGGAACTGAAGAATAGATTTATGAGAGCCAGAAGGGGACATGAAAAAGCCGTGGCAAGTAGGATTAAGGAAAAACCTAAGGTGTTCTACACTTAGGTGAGGAACAAGACCCAGAATGAGGGGAGGGCCGATCAGGGATAGTGGAGGAAACATGCCTGGAATCAGAGGATGTGGAGAGGTCCTTAATGAATGCTTTGTTTCAGTATTCATTAGTGAGAAGGACCTTGTCGTTTGTGAGGTCAGTGTTAAACAGGCTGATACATTAACACCAACTAGCCACAAAAAGACATGACCCTCTCTCACTAGTATCTTCATATACAGATGAGGAAGGACATCACTTCGACTGGGACAATACATCCATCCAAGGACAAGCCAAACAAAGATATGCACACGAATTCCTAGAAGCATGGCATTCCAACCAGAACTCTATCAACAAACACATCAAGTTAGACCCCATCTACCACTGCCTGAGAAAAGGAACAGGAAGTGACTTCATTACAGGAAATAACATCACCAAAGGAAATGACATCACCAAACCAAACATATAAATTTAAAGCAAGAGGTTTCAGCATTGCTTCATATGAAGTCCACTGAAGATGTTACCTAGTAAGGTAATGAAACGTCTGGAAATGAGCCTCTCAGCTCAGCGAGCAAACCTACATCCAAAACCTCAACCTGAGCTACAAATCTTCTCAAAACTCGCTAACAGACTGATATACTCAAACAGGTTGATTTGAAGATGGAGGATGTGCTGGAAACTTTGAAAAACATGAGGTTAGATAAGTCCCCTGGGCCAGAAAGGAAATACCCATGGGTTATACGGGAAGCGAGGAAAGAAATTGCTGTGCCTTTGCTAATGAGCTTTGCACCCTCATTGTCCATTGGAGTATTACCAGATAATGGAAGGATGGAGAATGTTATTCCCTTGTCCAAGAAAGGGAATAGCGACAACTCTGGAAATTACAGGCCAGTCAGTTTTACATCGGTCATGGACAAATTATTGGAGAGAATGTTTAGAGACAGGATTTATTATTACCTGGACAAATCACAGTTTGATTAGAGGTAGTCAGAATGGCTTTGTGAAGGGCAGGTCACGCCTCACAAGCCTTATTGAATTCTTTGAACATATGACAAAACATATTGCTGAAGGTAGAGCAATGGATGTGATGTATATGGGTTTCATTAAGGCATTTGATAAGGTTCCCCATGGTAGGCTTATTCAGAAAGTGAGGAGGCATGGGATAGAATGAAATTTGGATACAGAATTGGCTGGCCCTTAGAAGTCAGAGGGGATCAGTAGATGGAAAGTATTCAGCCTGGAACTCAGTGAGCAGTGGTGTTCTGCAGGGATCTGTCCTGGGGCCTCTGCTCTTTGAGACTTTTATAAATGAGTTGGATGAGGAAGTGGAAGAGTGTTTTGGTAAGTTTGCTGATGACACACAGGATGGTGGAGTTCTGAATAGTGCAGAGGGCTATTGTAGGTTGCAACGGGACATTGATAGGATGCAGAACTGGGCAGAGAAGTGACAGATGGAGTTCAACCTGGAAAACTATGAAGAGGGTCATTTTTGAAGTTTAAATTTGAATGCAGCTTATAGGGTTAAAGGCAGGATCCTTGGCAGTGTGGAGGAAAAATGGGATCTTGGAGTTCATGTCCATAGATCCCTTAAAATAGCTACTGATGTTGATAATCAACTGGGAGAAAGGAAGGTGTGCAGATGCTGGATAACAGAGTCAAAAGGTGTGGTGCTGGAAAAACACAACAGGAGAGTCGACATTTTGAGCATGAGCTCTTCAGCTCAAAGCATCAACTCGCCTACTCCTCGGATGCTGCCTGACTGGCTGTGCTTTTCCAGCACCACACTTTTTGACTCTTTTTGACCCAAGTTGATAGGGTTGTTAAGAAGGTATATGGTGTGTTGGCTTTCAATGGCACGGTTATTGAGTTTAAGAACCGCGAGGTTATGCTGCAACTCTATAAAGACTGGTTAGACCACAATTTGGAATATTGTGTTCAGTTCTGGTCGCCTCATTACTGGAAGGATGTGGAAGCTTTAAAGAGGATGCAGCAGAGATTTACCAGGGAGCTGCCTGGACTGGAGGGCGAACCTTCTGAAGAAAGGTTGACGGAGCTAGGGCTTTTCTCATTGGAGCATGTAAGAAGGACAGGTGACTTGACAGTGGTGTACAACATGATGAGAAGCATAGACGAGTGGATAGCCAAAGACTTTTTCCAGTGGTGGAAATGGCTATCACAGGGTGCCATAACTTTAAAGTAATTGGCAGAAGGTTAGGCTTGATGTCAGAGGTAGGTTCTTTATGCAAAGAATGGTGGGTAGAGTGCATTGCCAGCAGCAATAGTAGAGTCGAAAATGTAGTGCTGCAAAAGCACAGCAGGTCAGGCAGCATCCCAGGAGCAGGAGAATCAGCGGTTCAGGCATAAGCTCTTCATCAGGAATGAGACTTGTACATCGGGGCTGAGAGATAAACGGGATGGGGTGGGGTTGGGGGGGAAGGTAGCTGAGAATGCAATAGGTGAATGAAGCTGAGGGAGAAGGTGTTAGGTCAGACGGGGGAGTGATGGACGGGTCCGGAGGGCGGTGCCGAGTTGGAGGCTTGGGACTGGGATAATGCGGGGGGAGGGGAAATGAGGAAGCTGTTGAAATCCACATTTATCCCATGTGATTGCAGGGTCCCAAGCCCAAACATAAGGTGTTCCTCTTCTAGGCTTCGGGTGGTAACAGTTGGCGATGGAGGAGGCCCAGAATCTGCATATCCTATGTTGCAAAGACCCTGAGCATTCAGTTGCCTGCCACTTCAACATATTCCCTTGGCCAACATCTCTGTCTCAGGCTGCTGCAGTGCTCCAGTGAAGCTCTGCACAAGCTGGAAGAACAGCACTTCATTTTCCACTTGGGAACTCTACAGCCTTCCGGACTCAATATCGAGTTCAACAATTTTAGTGCTTGAGGAATCTTCTCCCATGTCCTTACCCCAGCTCCCACACATCTGGCCTTGATATTACATCATCTGCTATTATACACAAATCAACTGTTAGCTATTAATTGTCTCCATTAATAGCGGCTCATTCTCCCAGACTGATTTTTATCCATTCTTTCGTCTATCCAATTGATCTCCTTTTGTGTGCTCTATCTCCACCAATTGTTTACTTCTTACTCCCACCCCTCACCCCCCACCCCACCCCTATTTGTGCTCGTATTCACAAAAACTTGCAGAAATAGTAAATAATCAAGGGACAAAAAAGGATGAGGAAAGAAATACAATAACAATTACTTGAAAAGAAAAAAAACTGATGGGGCTAAAGACCAATACGTCCAGTGGATCTGATGGGATGCATCATAGGATATTAAAGGAAGTAAATGCAGAGATAGTGGGTGCATTGATAGTAATCTTCCAGGACTCCTTAGATTCTAGAAAATCCTCAGAGGACTAGAAAAATGCCAAAGTAACACACTTATTCAAAAATGAAGACACAAAAACAGGTAACTCGCAGAAACATAGAAAATAGGAACTGGAGTGGGTCATTCAGCCATTCAGAGCTGAAAATGGGTTGCTGGAAAAGCGCAGCAGGTCAGGCAGCATCCAAGGAACAGGAGATTCGACGTTTCGGGCATAAGCCCTTCTTCAGGAATGAAGAAGCCCTTCCTGAAGAAGGGCTTATGCCCGAAACGTCGAATCTCCTGTTCCTTGGATGCTGCCTGACCTGTTGCACTTTTCCAGCAACACATTTTCAGCTCTGATCTCCAGCATCTGCAGCATCACTTTCTCCATTCAGCCATTCAGTCTACTCCACCATTCAATATGGTCATGGCTGATCATCCATCTCAGTACCTAGTCTCACTGTTTCTCCATTACCTTTGATCCCTTTTGTCCTAAGAACTATATCTAACATCTTTGAGAACACTCAAGGTTTCAATTTCAACAACTTTCTGCGACAGAAAATTCCAGTCTCAACATTCTCTAGTGAAGAAGTTTCATCTCATTTCACTGCTAACTGTAATCTCTGGCTCAGAACTCACTAATCATTGGAATATCTTCCTTGCACTTACTCTGACTTGTCCTGTTAGAATTTTACAGGGGGTTTATAAGAGAACTGAACTCCAATGAATGCAATCCTAACCGATCCATTCCCTCTTCATATTTCAGTCACATGCTTATGCTTATTGTCAAATCCCATTTCCAGCACTTGGTTCACAGCCGTGTTTGCTTGGGCATCACAAGTGTACATCTAAATTTTTTTTAGTTGTTATGAGGGTTTTTTTGCCTCTACCATCCTTATAGGCATTTGAACCACCATCTGTGTGAAAAATCTTTTCATCACATTTCCTCTAAACCTTCTGCCCCTTACTGTGTCTCCTGGTCCTTGATCTCGCCATCAAGGGGATATGTCTCCCTTTTCGCTACCCCTCATAAGTTTACATTGTCTCACATGTCATTCTGACTGCAAATCAAATAGGTTTTAGACCTTCTATGTTAGATGTTAGACAAGTGCATCAGGAGGAGTTCAGATAAAAGTAATCAGTACTTGAAAAGACTCCACGATTGTTAAGTAACTTTGCAATGTTTTAACTAATGTTCAGCATAAAAGACCAATGTGAAACTGAAGTAAATAATTAAAATTCTTTACACAACATGATGAAGCAAAAGATCAAATAAAAACAATTATTATAAGCCATCGTATTTCAATTCTCTGCATATCACAAAGATCTTCTCTAATTAAAATCTGATTGAAGATTTGTAGCTCGGGTATCCGTTGTTGTGGTTCTGCTCGCCGAGCTGGAAGTTTTTGCTGCAAACATTTCGTTCCCTGGCTAGGGAACATCATCAGTGCTGTTGGAGCCTTGTGTGAAGCGCTGCTTTGATGTTTCTTTCGGTATTCATAAATACCGGAAGAAACATCAAAGCAGCGCTTCACACGAGGCTCCAACAGCACTGATGCTGTTCCCTAGCCAGGGAACGAAACTTTTGCAGCAAAAACTTCCAGCTCGGCGAGCAGAACCGCAACAATCTTCTCTAATTTGCAAATGCATTCATTGTTATTATGAGGCTGGTACACTATTTTTAAAGTGGTGATTTTGAATACTCAATAATTTCATTTTCTGCATCTTTTCCAACAACGACAAAAACTGCATCAATAATAGGGAAGAATTTGTCTGTGTAGTTGTGTCAAAATGTTCAGTAAAATCTTGGAGAATGTTTGAGCATGTTTGATGACTCATCAGCTGGTTTTCTGCACTGAGAGATAAGGGGATGAACATCCATTCTGCATATCCACACAATTCACTGTGTTCTTTACTGCATCAACATCAACAACGACATCAACAACAGGCATATAATAAAGAACACACTGTTAATAATTTCCAGTATGCAAAGAACCAAAATTCTTAATATGAATAGGATATTATATCGACTGAGATTTGTGGGCGGTATTGTAAACGGACTGGGTGGGGCCAACAGGAATAGAGTTGGGTTTTGGATTTTAGGAATGAATTCTGACTTGAACAGCTAGAGCTGGTGTTTTCTAAATCGTATAGACCTCACAAGATTCAACAAGGGAAGAGTACAACAGGAGTCCTTCATCAATGAAAATTACAGCTTGAAAACATTTAAATAGTGCTATTACATTGGTTCTCACAGCAGTATTACTGTTGCCTAGATGACACTGATTCAAACATGATTTCCATATTTTTGGATTTTTAAAAATCTGTGTTATACTTTACATTCCTTGCCCTATATAATGCATACCACATTAGGGCATAAAATATCTGAAACACATTAATGATTAAGCATGGGTTTGTTTAATCATTAATGTATTTCAGGATACAACTGAAACTTTGCAAATTAGTCAAAAAAGTGGGAGGGATACACTAATAGACATCAAGACAATAGTAATTATTTGGTCTGCACAATCTTTTAACTTTCAACTTTTCACTTCCAACCTGCAAAAGCTCTCAATTCTATTTGCTGCTCTTGCTAATGGCCTTGAACCACAACATATATCTAGAATGTCTGAAACATTCTGTATTTCTAATTGAGTGAGATCTTCAAATGTTCAAGAGCATGTTCAGGAGTCATGGTGCAAGGACATGCCATTGTACATAAAAACTAGGAGCAGGAGTAGGCAATTCAACTTCATTTAAAATAATTTTAGCTGATCTCATCTCAGCCTCAACGCAACATTCCTGCCTATTTTCCATCACTTCTTATGAATTAAAAACCTGTCGCATTTCTCCTTATATTTGTTAAATATCCATTGGACTCTGGGGTAGTGAATTCCACAAATTCACAACTCTTTAGGAGAAGCAATTTCTGCTCATTTTTATTTAAATCTTGCTTAATTATTTCCTACTGCTATCTCTTAGCATAAAACTATGATCTCTCTCTTTCTAGATTCCCCACAGAAGAAAATTTCATGCTATGTCAACTTTGTCAATCTCCTTTAGCACCTTATAGACCTCCATTAAATCTCTACTCATCATTCTAAATTTGAGTGAGTGTATGCCTAAACAACGCAATCTCTCCTCATAAGACAAGCCTTTTATTTCTGGAATTAATTCAATAAACTTCCCTGAAGTGGCTTCAATACTATTATCTCCTTCCTAATGCTCTGTAATTGCTATTCCTCAGAGTGGAGTGCAGCACTTGCATTACCATGAGAATGAAAATCATTGTTTTAACCCTTTCACTGAATCAGCATCAACATTCACCAATGAAAAACGTATTGCTGTTGCTGTCCACTTCATTTATTTCTTCACTGTTTGGCAATCATTTCCTAGTTACAGATGATGTAATTGCTCAAAATCCTGCTGACGTTATACGCAAATCGTTACTTTGCAGCATCAACAATTGCTTCATCAACAACAATTCAATAATAAATATCAAATTACTGGTAGCAAAGAAATTATTTTCAATTCATCTGACTATAAAATCATTGCAAATACATTCAAAGTATGTATTAAAACTTAATATCTGTTGTTCTTCATGGAAGATCATGCATCACTTACAACAACAATTATAGTTCCGCTAGAGACCAGATTAATCTAGTTAATCAAAAGCAATGTAAGAATCATTGGGTGGACTGTAATGTTGGCTACCAGTGTCTCTCCTGTTGGTTTGAGAGCTGTGTACTGCACTGCATAGTACCTGTTTCTGAAGGTTTGCCACATAAAGCTGCAATCTGGGCAGGAGCATGATATATTGGGATCAAGGATCCAGGGGCATAACCGCTACCCAGCAACAGCTATCAGTCAATCAGCAGCTCTGCACAATACAGCAGAATCTGAGGATGGAGGACCCTTGGATGCTGCTGGTAAACCAGGTTCCCCAGAGGGCACCAGACCATAGACGAGTGATGGTGCAAGGGGTTTAATGTGGTAGTTGTTGTTGGGGAGGCATTATTAGCAGAAAGGGTGCCTCTCAATGGGTACCCCCACAATTCTGGGCATCTCAATCAGGTAGAGAGTGCCTTTGAACAAGGAGCACCTCCACAAGCCCATCAGCAATCCTGTACATCTGACTTTTGGACTTTTCACAAGGCAAGTCTACCACCCCCTCACTACCAGGGGATGTGCACTGAGGGCTTAATTGCCTTAGTTGATGATGGCACAGAAAGGTCATCCACAAATTCACCAGCTTGGCCATTTACTGGATTCCTTTCTGCCAATCTCCCACACAATTAAATTCCTATTAGTTACAAAACATTTCCTGGAGGAAGGGCATTAAATTCTGTCCATTGTCTCCTCTCTCCACCCGTCCTCCACCCCCTACCCTCCCTCACTCTCTCTGTCTGAGTAAAAGACCCTAAGAGGGACCAGGTGACTATATTGACCCAGGTTTATGCATACAAAGTGTTGGAGTAGTCTGCCATTGTGTTCTGCAGATGACAAACCAAGAATCCAACATTTGAAGGATTTTACAGGTTGATAGTCAATCTGTTTGGAGGCAGTGTGACGCAACATCTTAGGTCACAAAATCCTGGAGTGGGACTCAAACGTGGAACTTTTGGTTCATAACTATAGTGCTTAAAGACCAGGTCAGAGACTAAGAAATGCACAGCAAGAAATTTAACTCCTGATTCCCCAAAGCCTGTCCACCATCTCCAAGGCACAACTCAGGAGTATGATAGACTACTCCCCACCTGTCTGTATGGGTGTAATTCCAACACCACTCAATAAGCTTGCAACCATCCAGACAAACCAGCCAACATCCCACAAGTGAAAAAAATGAGGGCAGGGTTACAAGCCCCTGCATCATGAGCGTTTCAATGCTTTGTATTCAGTTAGAATGCTCAAAATAATATCAGTCTTCTACCTGTTATTTTTAAATACTACATTTTTAGTAAGCAAACCGAAGAAAACCGAGACATATTTAAATTATTTGTCTACTAATAGCAACATCAGCATAATGAACCTGAATTAACTAAAGCTACATCTTTAACACTCTCTTTTCCAGAGTCAACAACCATCCCAACTTCAACAACAGGTAGAACATCTAAAGTTTGTGAGAAGATTTGTAGCTCGGGTGCTCGTTTTTGTGGTTCTGTTCGCCGAGCTGGGAATTTGTGTTGCAGACATTACGTCCCCTGTCTAGGTGACATCCTCAGTGCTTGGGATCCTCCTGTGAAGCACCCCTGTGATGTTTCCTCTGGCATTTATAGTGGTTTGTCTCTGCCGCTTCCAGTTGTCAGTCCCAGCTGTCCGTTGCAGTGGCCGGTATGTTGGGTCCAGGTCAATGTGTTTGTTGATAGAATCTGTGGATGAGTGCTGTGCCTCTAGTAATTCCCTGGCTGTTCTCTGTTTGGCTTGTCCTATAATAGTAGTGTCCCAGTCGAATTCATGTTGTTTGTCATCCACGTGTGTGGCTACTAAGGATAGCTGGTCGTGTCATTTCGTGGGTGGTTGGTGTATTCCGAGCTGGGAATTTGTGTTGCAGATGTTTCGTCCCCTGTCTCGAAAGTCCCTGACCTATCACCAGTAGTGATCTCATCATCAAAGCTACTCTGTCAATACCTCAAAGTCTCTTTTGACGTAGACCTTATTCAGACAGTAATTCTCACCCTTCAATCTTCTAAATTGGTGAATACAAAAATCTTTCTGAATCAACCTCTGATTTTATACAGGAAACTCCACACTGAGCAATAATGATATTCTATAACGTCAGAAATTCACGTCATAATTAGCCCATTATTTCCTGAAACAACCTAAAATCAACACCAAATGCTCTGATACCAGTTTATATCCCTACATCTGCTCTGTTTCAAATGATTATTTACACTGTAGCTAAGTTTCACTCGTTCCCTGCGGTAATAGTTTACATGTTTGGTTCACACATGGCGAATCACTTTTCTCCAAAACTGATCCACAATCAACGTTTCTGACAAACTGTGGGCAATTGCATTTCTCAGAATTTCATCTCCAATTCCTTTTTGGTCCAGTGTTCCTCATTCTACAGCTTTCAGTGGGAATGAGGCTCCCTTGAATTACTTAAATATGTATTTGACCAGATTATTCACAGTCACATCAAGAAACTCCTCTCTCATAGAATTATAGCAATGTATTACACAGAAAAAAGCCCTTCAGCCTATCATGTCAGCTTCAATCAAAAACTATTCTAATCCAGAGGACTAGATAATGGCTAATGTAACCTGTTTACAAAGGGAGGGTGCCAGATGACAGGACTAGCCTGACCTCAGTCATTGATAAGATTTTAAAATCCATTATTAAGGATAAGATTGCAGAGTACTTGGAAGTGTATGCTAAACTAGAGCTGAGTCAGCACAGCTTCATCAAGCGAAGGTCATGCCTGACTAAACTGTCAGAATAGTTTGAGGAAGTAATGAGCAAGTTAGACACAGGAGAGCCAATAGACATGATCTATTTGTGTTTCCAGAATGTCTTTGCCAAGGTGCCACACAATAGGCTGCTAAATAAGATAAAAGCCACTGGGGTTAGGGGCAACATACTGGCATGGACACGGTATTGGCGGATCGGCAGAAGAAAATGAGCAGCGAGAAAGAGTAAGTCTGTTTCAGGATGGCAACCAATGACTAGTGAAGAGCCACAGGGGTCAGGGTTAGGACCACAACCAAGCACCGTACACATTAATGATCCGGACGAATAAACTGAGTGCTTTGTTGTTGTGTTTGCAGATGACACAAAGGTAGATGGAGGGGCAGGTAGAGAAAAGGAAACAGGGAGGCTACAGACGAACATGGAACGGCTCGGAAAGTGGGCAAAGACATGGCATGTAGAATACAATGCAGAAAATCTAAGGTTTTGCATTTTGGTCGGAAGACTAGAGTCTTAAGCTACTTTCTAAACAGGGAATGGTTTCAGAAATCTGGAGCACCAAGGGACTTAGAAGTCCTAGTTCAGGATTTTCTTAAGGTTAACATGCAGGTTCAGTTGGCAGTTAGGAAGGCAAGTGCAATTTTAGCATTCATTTCAAGAGGGCTGGAATATAGGAGCAGTGATATACTACTGAGACTCAATAAGACATTGGGAGACAGCATTTGGAATGTTGTGAGCAGTTTTGAGCCCCTTATCTAAGAAAAGAGGTGCTGGACTTGGAGAGGGTCCACAGGAGATTCACAAGATTGATCCCAAGAATGACTGGGAGGCGCTGGTGTTGGACTGGGGTGGGCAAAGCTAAACATCACGCAACACCAGGTTATAGTCCAGTGGGGTTATTTGAAAGCACTAGCTTTTGGAGCGCTGCTCCTACATTACCTGTTAAAGGAGCAGGGCACTGAAAACTAAGTTTTGTTTAAGACAAATAAGGAAATATACGTCAGGTATAGACAGGATAGATCAAGTGAATCTTCAGAAAAGTATATACACAGTAAGAGTATACTTAAGGGGGAAATCAGGAGGGTAAAAAGAGGACATGAGATAACTTTGGTAAATAGAGTTAAGGAGAATCCAAAAAGGACAAAAGAGTAACTAGGGAGAGAATAGGGCCCCTCAAAGATCAGCACTGCAGCTTTTGTGTGGAGCCGCAGGAGATGGGGGAGATACTAAATGAGTATTTTGCATCAGTGTTTACTGTGGAAAAGGACATGAAAGATATAGAATGTAGGGAAATAGATAGTGGCATCTTGAAAAATGTCCATGTTACAGAGAAGAAAGTGCTGGAAGTCTTGAAACACATAAAAGTGGATAAACCCTGAGGACCTGATCAGGTGTACCCTGGAGCTCTGTGAAAAGCCAGGGAAGTGATTGCTGGGCCCTTTGCCGATTTGCATTATCGATAGTTACAGGTGAGGTGCCGGAAGACTGGAGGTTATTACAAAGTTATTGTAAATATATTGACAATGTATTAAAATTTCATTTCTGGTTTTGTTTACGGAAGGTCATAGCATCATGTACTCACAACAACAATTATATCTTCACTGGAGAAGAAATTAATCTACTTAATCGAAAACAATGCATGAATCATTGGGTGGAATGTAATGTTGGCTACCTTTATGTCTCCTACTGGTTTGAGAGCTAGGGAGAG
Source organism: Hemiscyllium ocellatum (assembly GCF_020745735.1). Taxonomy (NCBI): domain Eukaryota; kingdom Metazoa; phylum Chordata; class Chondrichthyes; order Orectolobiformes; family Hemiscylliidae; genus Hemiscyllium; species Hemiscyllium ocellatum. The sequence continues at coordinate 11,142,128 of NC_083418.1, read as the reverse complement.
CCTTACATTGTCTCTTTTTCTGAAAACCCATCACACCAGGCTGCAATCTGGGCAAAATCATGACATCCTAGCATCAAGGATCCAGCGGCATAACTGCTGCCCATCGAAAGCTACCGGTCAATCAGAGGCCAGTGGCCCTGCATTGTACAGCAGCAGCTAAGGGTAGAGGAACCATGGATGCTGCTAGTAAACCAGGTTCCTCCGACAGCACAAGACCACAGATGAGTGATGGTGGGAGGGGGTTAATGTGGTAGCTGTTGTTGGGGAGCATTATCAGCACAAAGGGTGCCTCTCAATGGGCACACCTAATACTCCGGGTATCCCAATCAGGTGCCAACTGTCTTTGAACAAGGAACGTCTCCACAAGCCTTTCAGCAACCTTGTCCATCTGACTTTTGGATTTCTCACAAGGCGAGTCCACTACCTGCTGGCGGTGTACTTTCAGTATTCAATTAGTCAGTGACATGTTGCTTTAAGAATGGATTCTGACTTAACAGCTAGAGTAGGTGTTTCCTGCATTTTATGAACTTTGCAAGATTCAACAAGACAAGAGTACATCAGGAGTTGTTCATCAATGAAAATGACAGGTTGAATAGTGCTATTGCATAACAGCTTGGTTCTCCCAGCAGTCTTTCTGCTGCCCTGGTGACACTGGTTTAAATGTAATTTCCAGCCTTTTTTAGAAGTCTTTTCATCTGTGTTGTACTTTACTTACCTTGACCTTAATCTTGATAAGGTTCATAAAAGAACTACAACGATGTTACCAGGATTGGCAGGTTTGAGGTATTGGGAAAGGCTGAACAGGCTGGAGCTATTTTCCCTGGAGTGTCAGAGGCTGAGGAATAACCTTATAGAATTTTATAAGATCATGAGGGGTATACATAGGGTGAATAGTCAAGGGTCTTTTTCCCGCGATAGGTGGGTCCAAAACTAGTAGAAGGCATAAGGTTAAAGTGAGAGGGGAAAGATTTAAAAGGGATCTCAGGGGCAATATTTTCATGAAGAGGGTGGTACTTGTATGGAATGAGTTGCCAGAGGAAATGGTGGAGGCTAGTCAATTACAACATTTAAAAAGCATCTGCATATGAATAGGAAGGGTTTGGAGAGATATGGGCCAAGTGCTGGCAAATGGGACTAGATTAGGTTAGGATATCTGGTCAGCATGGATGAGTTGAACCAAAGTGTGTGTTTCTGTGCTGTAAATCTCTTTGACTCTATGACCTGTCAAAAATATACCACATTAGGCAAAACATATATCTGAAATACAGTAATAATTAAACAAGGCTATTCAGGGCATAACTGAAAACTTGCAGATTAGTCAAAGACATTGTTGCATCATGAATTGGGAGGAAAGTAATAGACATCAAAGCAATAGTAATAACCGACGTGAACCTTTACCCTTCAACCTTACACTGCCACCTGGCAAAGACACTAAATTCTATTTTCTGCTCTTGCTAATGACATTGAATCAACAACACAGATCAAAAATGTCCTGCCATTTTTCTATTCAAATGAGCTCTTACTTCAAATGTGAAGGAACACTGTGTTAGTCATGGTGCAAAAGAACATGCCACTGAAAATAACATCATAAGAACTGAGAGCAGGAGGAGGCAATTCAGCCTCATTTACTGTGTTCATGGCTGATCTCATCTCGCTCTTAAAGCCACTTTCCAACCTGCTTTCTCTCACTCTTTAACCTGTTGCTGATCAAAAACCTGTTTATCACCTCCTTAAATTTATTCTGCACTCTGGGGTAGTGAATTCCACAGATTTAAGAAAAGTGATTGCTCTTCATCTCCGTTTTACATCTTTTCTTACCACTATCACCCAACTTAAAACTAAGATCTCCCTTGTTCTAGATTCCCCACAAGGGACAATATTCACAGTATTCACACTGTTAATCTCTATTAGTATATGATATACCTGCATTAGATCTACTCGCATCCTTCTAAACTCGAGTGATTATAAGCATAAACTGTGCAATCTCGCCTTCTCAGACGTGTCACTTATCTCTGGAATTAATCGAATGATATCCCTGAATTGACTCCAATACAAATACATCCTTCCTCATCCTCTACAACTGCTGTTCCTCAGTGTCCAGTGCAGCACTTGCATTGCCATTGTAATGAAAATAATTGTACCCTTTCACTAAATCAGCATCAACAGTAAACAGTGAGGAATTTATTCTTGTTGCTGCACATTTCCATATATTTCTTCACTTCACATCAATCATTTCCCACTTGCTGATGATATAATTGTTCAATATCCTGCTGATGCAAACCTGGAAATCCTTACTTTGCAGCATCTACAACAACAGCACCAATAATATTGACTTCAACAACAGATATCAAATTACCAACATCAACTGAATCATTTTCAATTCATCTCACAATGAAGTCATTGTAATTACATTGACAGCACTTATTAAAACTTGGTATATGTTTCGCTGAATTGTAGGTTATAGCATCATTTACTCACGACAACAATTATAACTCCACTGGAGAAGAAATGAATCCAGTTAATTGAAAGCTATGTACGAATTATTGGGTGGAATGTAATGTCAGCTACCATGTGTCTCCCACTGGTTTAAGAGCTGGGGAAAGCCTTGCAACCCATCTGTTTGTGAAGGCCAACCACATTAAGCTGCAATCTGGACAGGAGCAAGGATTGAGGGGCATAGCAAGAGCTACTGACCAGGCAATTAGAGACCAGTGGCTCTGCATTGCACAGCAGGGTCTCAAGGTAGGTGAACCATGGATGTTCCTGGTGAACCAGGTTCCCCAGAGAGAACCAAGCCACAATAGAGTGATAGTAGAAGGGGTTTGATGTGGTAGCTGTTGTGAGCAAGGTGTTATCAGCAGAAAGAGTGTCTCTCAATAGACACTCCCACAATTCTGGCTATCTCAATCAGGCAGAGAGCACCTTTGGGAGAAAGTGAGGTCTGCAGATGCTGGAGATTAGGGTCAAAGAGTGTGGTGCTGGAAAAGCACAGCCAGTCAGGCAGCATCTGAGGAGCAGGAGATTCGACGTTTCAAGCAAAAAATCTGCATCAGAAAGGGGACGGAGAGATAAATGGAAGTAGGGTGGGGCTGGGGTGAAGGTAGCTTGGAATGCAATTGATAGATGAAGGTGGGGGTGAAGGTGATAAGATTAGACTTACAGCGTGGAAACAGGCCCTTCGGCCCAACAAGTCCACACCGACCCGCCGAAGCGCAACCCACCCATACCCCTACATTACCCCTTACCTAACACTATGGGCAATTTAGCATGGCCAATTCACCTGACCCGCACATCTTTGTGACTATGGGAGGAAACCGGAGCACCCGGAGGAAACCCACGCAGACACGGGGAGAACGTGCAAACTCCACACAGTCAGTCGCCTGAGTCGGGAATTGAACCCGGGTCTACAGGCGCTGTGAGGCAGCAGTGCTAACCACTGTGCCACCGTGCCGCCCTAAGATAATACGTAAGGTGGCAAAGGACATAGACTTGCCTTCTCTGAGGAGAGAGAGGAAGTCGGAGAGGAAGGTGGAGCGGATAGGTGAGAAGGAAGATGGACAAGTAGGGCAGTTCAAGAGGACGGTGTTGAATTGGAAGATAGGACTTAGCATAAGGTGGGGTGAGGAGAAATGATCCTGTGTGTTTGGAGGGTCTCAAGGCAGAAAGCGGTGAACAATGAACACCTCCGCAAGCCCATCATCAACTCTGTCCATCTGGCTTTTTGACTTCTCACAAAGTGAGTCCAACACCTACTGGGTTTCCAGGGCATTGAGGGCTTAATTGCCATCTTAAAGCCCTCAGTTTATGGTGGGACAGAAAGGTCATCCACAAACTTCACAAACTTAGACATTTGCCCGATTTCCATTTGCTAATCTCCCACCCAATTAAATGCCCATAAGTCACAAAACATATCCTACAGGAAGAATATTAAATTGTGCTCATCATCTCCATCCCTCTTCCTCGCTCTGTATTTGTGTAAAAGGCCCTGAAGGGAACTGGGTGACCATATTGATCCAAGGTTTTGTGTACAAAATGCTCCAATACTCTGCCATTTTGTTCTGCAGATGACAAGCCAGGAAACCAGCATTTGAAGGATTTTACACTTTCCTTGGCATAAAACCCTGCAGTGGGACTCAAACCTGAAGCTTTAGCTTAACATGCAGATTCAGTTGGCTGCTAGGAAGGCAAATGCAATGTTAGCATTCATTTCAAGAGGTCTGGAATAACAGAACTCTAATATACTGTTGAGGCTGTATAAAATTCTGGTCAGATTGCGTTTGTACTGTTGGTAAAAGGTTTGGACCCTATATTCAAGGAAGGATGTGCTGGCCTTGGAAGGGGCCAAGGGCAGGCTCATAAGATTGATCCTGGGAATGAAGGGCTTGTCATATGAAGAGCTGTGAGGACTCTAGGTCTGTACTCGATGAAATTCACAAATTCATCCCCCATTTGGAAGTGCAGTCACTGCTTTTATGAGTCTGGTTACACTGTTGCGAAAGAACAAAGAAAGTTACGGCACAGGAACAAGCTTGTGTCGATCCAAATCCTCTATCTAAACCTGTTGCCTATTTTCTAAGCATCTGTATCCCTTGCTCTATGCCCACTCATGTAACTGTCTAGATACATCTTAAATGATGCCAGGGCTTTTCCAATTACCATATACTTCACTCTTGAATTGGAGCTTCCAAAATGCATCACTTTGCATTTGCCTGGATTGAACTCCATGTGCTATTTCTCTGTCCAACTCTCCAATCTATCTATATTCTGCTGCATTCTCTGGCAGTCACCTTCACTATCTGCTACTCCACCAATTTTAGTGTCATCTAAAAAGTGGCTAATCAAACCACCTATACCTTCCTCCAGATCATTTATGTATATCATAAACAACAGTGATCCCAGCTCGGATCCCTGTGGAACACCATTGGTCACAGTTCTGCATTTTGAGAAATTCCCTTCCACTACTACTCTCTGTCTCCTCTTGCTCAGACAGTTCTCTATCCATCTAGCTAGAACACCCTGGGCCCCATGCGACTTCACTTTCTCCATCAGCCTACCATGGGGAACCTTACCAAAGTCCACGTATGTGACATCTACAGCCCTTCCCTCATCAATCAGCTTTGTCACTTCCTCAAAGAAAGAAATAGGATGTGGTGACTTTCAGCAGAGCACAATCTCATTTTTTGTATCTCTTGCAGCATCAACAATAACTACATCAACAACAGGTATGAGTTTGTCAATATGTTGTCAAAATGTTCAGTAAAATATTCAATTATGTATGAAATGAGCATGGTTGATGACTTGTCAGTTTGTTTCATGCACTGAGAGATGAGGGGATGATTTTCCATTTGGTATATTCACACAATTAACTTTGTTCTTTACAACACCAGCGTCAACTACAAAATCAACAGTAGGTATATATTATAGGTAGTACAGTATAATATACTGCATCATCCTCCGCCATTTCCGCCAACTACGAATAGACCCTACCACCAGAGATGTATTTCCCTCCCCACCCCTATCCGCTTTCTGTAAAGACCATTCCCTCCGTGATTACCTTGTCAGGTCCACGCCCCCCACCCCCCTCCCCCCCGCCTACAACCCACCCATCCCTCATGGCACCTTCTCTTGCCACCGCAGGAATTCCAATACCTACACCCACGCCCCCCTTCACCTCCGTTCAAGGCCCCAAAGGAGCCTTCCACATTCATCAAAGTTTCACCTGCACTTCCACACATTGTCATTTACTGTATCCCTTGCTCTTGATGCAGTCTCCTCTACTTTGGGGAAACAGGATGCCCACTCGCAGAGTGCTTCAGAGAACATCTCTGGGCCACCTGCAACAACCATCCCCACAGCCCCGTGGCCGGACACTTGAACTCACCCCCCCACTCCGCCAAGGACATGCAGGTCCTTGGCCTCCTCCATTGCCACTCCCTTACCACCCTACATCTGGAGGAAGAACACTTCATCACCTGCCTCGCATCCTCCAAACCTATGCCATCAATGTGGATACCACCAGTTTCCTCATTTCCCTTCCCCCTACCTTTCAACCTTCGATCTTGGCACCGCCCTCAAGACCTGTTCTACCTGTCCATCTTCCTTCCCACCTATCCGCTCCACCCTCCCCTCCGACCTATCACCTTTAGCCCCACCTCCATTTACCTATTACACTCCCAGCTACCTTCTCCCCAGTCCCACCCCCCTCTCATTTATCTCTCCACCCCTAGGCTCCCACCCTCATTGCTAATGAAGGGCTTTTGCCCGAAATATCGATTCCCCTGCTCCTCGAATGCTGCCTGACCTACTGTGCTTTTTAAGCACCACACTCTGAACCTAATCTCCAGCATCTGCAATCCTCACTTTTGTCTATATAATATTGAACACACAGTTAAAAATTTCCAGTATGCTAAGAACCATCTTCGAGTAAAAAGTTCCTGATGAAGGGCATTGGCCCGAAACGTCGAACTTCCTGTTCCTTGGATGCTGCCTAACCTGCTGTGCTTCAACCAGCAACACATTTTCAGCTAAGAACCATCTTCCCCTGCTTCAAATGATTATTTACATCTTAGCTAAGTTTATACCATTGCCTGCAGGAACAGATGGCATGTTTGGTTCATATATGGTGAGTTGAAAAATGTGGTGCTGGAAAAATACAGCAGGCCAGCCAGCATCCGACGAGCAGGAGAATCGACGCTTTGGGCATAAGTCCTTCTTCAGGAAACTTTTCTTCAGGAAAATTTCCTGAAGAAGGGCTTATGCCCGAAACATTGATTCTCCTGCTCCTCGGATGCTGCCTGGTTTGCTGTGCTCTTCCAGCACCACATGTTTCAACTCTGGTCTCCAGCATCTGCAGTCCTCACTTTCTCCTCACATACAGTGAATCATTTTTATCCAAAGTGGCTCCACAATGAATGCCTCAATGTTTCTAACAAGCTATGGGCAATCACACTCCTCAAAATGTCGTCTCTGGCTCCTATTTGTTCCAAGTGTTTCTCACACCCTGCAGCTTTCAGTGGAGATGAGACCCCCTTGGGTTATTTAGTTTGTCCAGGGTCACAGTCATATCATGGAACTCTGCTGTGATAGACTCACAGACATAGAGTTGTAGAGATCTGTAACACAGAAGAAGGCCCTTTGACTCATCATGTCTGTGCCTGTTGAAAACAACAACGACCGAACATGTTATAATCCCATTTTCTGGCACTTGGTTCATAGCCCGTGTGTGTAGGCATTGCATGTGTATGTTTAAAAACCTTCAATGTTATAAGGAATTCTGCTCCCACCTTTATCGGCAGCGAGTTCCAGAGTCCCGCCATTCTCTGGGTGAAAAAGATTTTACCTCACATCTCCTCTAAACCTTCTGCCTCTTATTTTAAGTCTACATCCCTGACGCTAGTAAGTAGGTTGATAGAGTGGTCAAGAAAGCATACAGCATACTTTCCTTCATCGGACGGGGTAGAGAGTACAAGAGTTGACAGTTCATGTTACAGTTGTATAAGACTTTGGTTCGACCACATTTGGAATACTGCATGTAGTTCTAGTCGCCACATTATCCAAAGGATGTGGATGCTTTGGAGAGGGTGCAGAGGAGGTTCACCAGGATGTTGCCTGGTGTGGAGGATGCTAGGTATAAAGAAAATAGCAATATCTATTTACATTTAGAAGAAGATGGGCTATCAGTGATAGCATGGTTTTGTGCAGGGATGATCATGTCTTACAGACCTAATATAATTATTTGAGAAAGTCACAACGTTGATCGATGAGGGAAGGGCTGTAGATGTCATATACATGGACTTCAGTAAAGCATTTGATAAGGTTCCCCATTATAGGCTGGTTGAGAAAGTGAAGTCTCATGGGATCCAGGTGCACTAGCTAGACAGATAGAGAAGTGGCTAGGCAACAGGAGACAGAGAGTAGTGGGGAAGGGAGTTTTTCAAAATGGAGAACTGTGACCAATGCTGTTCCACAGGGATCTGTGCTGGAACCGCTGTTCTTTGTTATATACATAAATGATCTGGAAGAAGGTATAGGTGGTCTGATTAGCGCATCTGCAGATGACACTAAGATTGGCGGAGGAGCAGATAATGAAGGTGACTATCAGAGAATGCAGTAGAATATAGACCGATCAGAGAGATGGGCAGGCAAATTGCAGATGGAGTTCAATCTGGGCAAATGCATGGTGATTCATTTTGGAAGATCCAATTCAAGAGCAAGCTATACAGTAAATGGAAAAACCCTGGAGAAAATTGATGTACAGAGAGATCCAATTGAATTGAATTGAATTTATTGTCACATGTACCAAGGTACAGTGAAAAGCTTTGTCTTGCAAGCAATACAGGAAGATCATAGTTAAGTAGCATAGAATAGGTAAAGAAGCATAGTAAAGCAGAGTAAAGAAGCATAGCAAAGTAGCATAGTAAAGAATAGGTAACAACGGCAAAAACATAAACACAGGTTCAGGCGAATGTTAAGAGTTTGTGAGTCCATTCAGTATTCTAACAACAGTAGGGGTAGAAACTATTTCAAAACCAGCTGGTGCATGTATTCAGGTTTCTGTACCTTCTCCCCGATGGTAGAGGTTGTAGAAAAACATTGCCAGGGTGAGATGGATCTTTGAGAATGCTGGCGGCCTTTCCTTGACAGTGGGCCTGGTAGATGGATTCTATAAATGGGAGGTTGGCCTTTGTGATTGTTCGGGCTGAGTTCACCACTCTCTATAACCATCTCCAATCTTGAATGGTACAGTTACCATACCAGATAGTGATACATCCTGACAGAATGCTCTTGATGGCACACCTATAAAAGTTGGCAAGGGTATTCGCCATCATGCCAAGTTTCCTCAGCTGCCTGAGAAGGTAGAGACATTGTTGGGCCTTTGTAACCAGAACGTCCACATGAAGAGTCCAAGAACCTGTGTTGTGTATGACCACTCCCAGGAGCTTGACACTTTCCACTCGGTCCATCTCTGTGCTGTTAATGTGTAGTGGGGGGATAAGTAACATCCTGGTGAAAGTCAATAATGAGTTCCTTGGTTTTGCCGGCATTGAGAGCTGGGTTGTTCTCAGTGCACTATTTTTCCAGGTCTTCCACCTCCCCACTGTTTCATCACCATCTGAGATTCGACCGACTATAGTGGTGTCATCAGTGAACTGTAAATGGCATGAGTCTGATATTTGGTGATGCAGTCATGGGTATACAGTGAGTACATTTGGGGGCTAAGTCAGCATCCCTGGGGGGGCCTTCAATGTTGAGCATTAGTGAGGATGAAATATTGTCCCTAATCCTTACTGATTGTGGCCTGTGGGTCAGGAAACGGAGGATCCAGTTGCAGAGAGTGGGGCTTAGTCTGAGATCACTAAGTTTAATAATCAGTCTCGAGGGGATAGTAGTGTTGAAGGCTGAATTGTAGTCAATGAGTAGGATTCTTAAGTAGCTGTTCTTGGTGTCAAGATCTTCTAGGGAGGAGTGAAGAGCAGGTGATATGGCATCTGACGTGGATCTGTTGGTCCGATAGGCAAATTGGAGTGGGTCAAGAGTAGTGGGGAGGCTGGAGTTGAGTACTGCCATAACCAGCCTTTCAAAGCACTTCATGGCCACCAAAGTTAGGGCCACTGGGCGGTAGTCATTGAGACATGCTGCATCAGCCTTCTTAGGCCCTCTGAATCTGTTGGCCCTCTTGAAACAGGCAGGGACAGTGGCCTGCTGCAGGGAGAGATTGAATATGTTGATCTGTGCCAGTTGATCTGTGCATGCTCTGAGTGCACAGCCTGGTACTCTGTCTGGTCCCATCGCTTTCCTTGGATTCACATCAAGGAATACTGATCTGACCTCTGATGCAGTGACTGTTGGGATAGGTTCATCAGGACTTGTCGGAATAGGTGTTACCTGTCTGCTAAACTTCTGCTCAAAGTGACCTGGGTGTTCATGTCCATTTTACCCTGAAGGTGGCAACGCAGGTCAATAGAGTGGTCAAGAAGGCATACAACATGCTTTCCTTCATCAGACGGGGTATCGAGTACAAGAGTTGGCAGGTCATGTTACAGTTGTACAGGACTTTGGTTCAGTCACATTTGTAACACTGTGTACAGTTCTGGTCACCACATTACCAAAAGGATGTGGACCCTTTGGAGAAGGTGCAAAGGAGGTTCACCAGGATGTCGCCTGGTATGGAGGGTGCTAGCTATGAAGAGAGGTTAAGTAGATTAGGATTATTTTCATTTGAAAGACTGAGGTTGAGGGGGGACCTGATTGAGGTCTACAAGATTATGAGAAGTATAAACAGGGTGGATAGCAAGAAACTTTTTCCCAGAATGGGGGACTCAATTATTAGGAGTCACAAATTCAAGGTGAGAAGGGAAACGTTGAAGGGAGATCTGCGTGGAAAGGTCTTTATGCAGAGGATGGTGGGTACCTGGAATGCATTGCCAGCAGAGGTGGTAGAGGCGAGTGTGATAGCATCATTTAGGATATATCTAGACAGATACATGAATGGGCAGGGAGCAGAGGGATACAGATCCTTGGAAAGTAGGCGACAGGTTTGAATAGAGGATCTACATTGGTGCAGGTTTGAAGGGCTGTTGCTGTGCTGTAATTTTCTTTGTTCTTTGTTCTTTATCCCCTCATCATGTACCCTTCCATCAAGGGGAAAACTTCATTCCTGTCTCCCCTATCTACATCCATTGTAATTTTTTACATCTCAAATGTCATTCTGTCTGCCAAGGAAACACATTTTGATCCCTCCCTGCTGGATGTGAGAGAACTATATTTGAAGGAGTTCACATAAATGTAATCGATATTTGATAACAGTCCCAAGAAACTTGATAAATGTTTCAATGCTTCAAATAATGTTCACCATTGAATAACAATATCAAACTGAGGTAAATAAATCATATTTTTCATGCAACATCTGGGAGCATTCATTGACATACTGCTATAGCAAAGTGATTATGACGAAGGAAAGAGGGATCAAATAAAAACAATTTTTATGAGCCACTGCATTTCATTTCTCTGCACTATCATACAGTCCTTCCTTCATTTGGAAGTGCAGTCACTGTTTTTATGAGCCTGGTACAGTGTTTTTAAAGGTGATGTGATGACTTCGAACGGAGCACAATCTCACTTTCTGCATCTTTTCCAACATTGACAACAATTACGTTATCAACAGGTATGAATTTGTGTTGTTGTTACAAAATGTTCAGTAAAATTTTGGAAAGTGTATGAAATGAGCTTGTTTGATGACTTATCAGCTTGTTTTTTGCCCTGAAAGATGAGGGGATGACTTTCCATTCTGCATATTCCCACAATTCATTGTTTTCTTTACAGCACCAACATCAACGACAACATCTACAACTGGTATGCAATAAAGAACATGCTGTTGATAAATTTTTGGTGTTGATAGAATATTAAGTCTTACTGAGGTTATGGGAGGTATTGTAGCTGCCCTGTGTGACATTTAAGATTAGCGTTGAGATTTGGATCTGGATGGGTTTTAATATCCTGAAAATAAACAGATGGAGGGTAATCGAGCATCACCCTCCACTTCTTTTGGGTAAATGACCATTGCATTTGGTGATGTCAGTGATGTATTTTAATATTCAATTAGTCAGTTACATGTTGTTCTCAGAATGGATTCTGACTACAGCAGATGTTTTCTATATCTTATGAACCTCACAAGTTTCAACAAGGCAAGAATTTTAACCTCTCATCCTTCTAAACTCTAATGAGTATAGGCCTCAATTGTACAATCCCCTTCATAAGACAAGCTTCACATCTCTGGAAGTAATCTAATGAACTTTTCTGGTCTGCCACCAATACAATTGCATCCTTCCCTTCCTCTATAATTGCTATTCCTCAGTGTCCAGTGCAGCACTTGCATTACTTCCATAATAAAAATAATTGTTTTCTCCCTTTCACTGAATCAGCATTAACATTAAACTGTGAAGAATTCATTGCTGTTGCTGTGCTTTTCCATCGGTTCTTCACTTCACATCTATCCTTTCATATTTGCTGTTGCTGTAATTGTTCAATATCCTGCCGATGTAAACATTTAAATCCTTACTTTGCAGCATCGACAACAACAGCACCAACAACAACCGTGACCTCAACAACAGGTATCAAATGAACAAAACCAACTGAAACATTTTCGAGTCATCTCAACAATGTCATTGTGATTACATTAACAGCATGTATTAAAAATGTTCTTCATAGAAGGTCATAGCATTCACAACAACAATTATAACTGCATCGCAGAAAAAAATCAATCTCCTTAATTGAAAGCAATACAAGAATGTAATGTCAGTTACCAGTGTCTCTCACGCTGCTTTGTGAGCTGAGGACAGGCCTGCATTGCCTCTGTTTATGAAAACCCATCACATTAAGCTGCAATCTGGGCAGAAGCATGACATCCTGGGATCAAGGACCCAGGGGCTTAACTGCTACCCAACAAGAATTACCAGTCAATCAAAGGACAGTGGCTCTACATTAGATTGGATTAGATCCCCTGCAGTGTGGAAACAGGCCCTTCGGCACAACTAGTCCACACTGACCCTCCGAAGATAACCCACCCAGATCCATTTTCCTCTGACTAATGCACCTAACACTATGGACAATTTAGCATGGCCAATTCACCTGACCTGCACATCTTTGGACTGTTGGAGGAAACCAGAGCACCCGGAGGAAACCCACGCAGACACTGGGGGGGAGTGTGCAAACCTCACACAGACAGTCACCCGAGGCTGGAATCAAACCTGGGACACTGGTGCTGTGAGGCTGCAGTGCTGACCACTGAGCCACTGCGTATAGCAGAGTCTGAGAGTGGAGGAACAATGGATGATGCTCGTTAATCAGGTTGCCCAAAGGGCAGTAGGCCACAGACATGTGGTAAGTGGGGATTAATGTGGTAGCTACTGTAAGGGAGGCATTATCAGCAGAATTGGGCGCCCCCACAATCCTGAGTACCTCAATCAGCACCGACTATCATTGAACAAGGAGCACCTCCACAAGCCCGACAGCAACCCTGTCCATCTGACTTTTGGACTTCTCACAAGGCAAGTCTACCACTGGTCTGATGGATAGCAGGGGCACTGTGTTGAGGGCTTAATTGCCATCTTAAAGCCTCCACTTTTGATAGTGTGGCTGAAATGTCGTCACTAATTTCACCAAATTGGCCATTTGCCAGATTCCTATCTGCCAAACTCTCACCCAATTAAGTTACTGTAAGTTACACGAGACTTCCAAGAGGAAGGGCATTAAATTCTTCCCATTGTCTCCATGCTCCCTCTCTCTCTCTCTGGGTCCAGGCCCTGCAAGGGACTGGGTGACTATATTCATCCAAGGGTTTGTGGACAAAGTGCTGCAGTATTCTGCAGATGACAACAAGGAATCCCACATTTGAAGGATTTTACATTTTGATACTGAATCTGGTTGGACACATTGTGACACACTTTCCTTGGTCATAAAATCCTGGAATTGGACTCAAACCTGGAGCTTTTGGTACATAACCACATTGCATAAAAGACCAGGTCAGAGGCTCGGAATACTGCAGCAAACAATCTACCTCCTGACTTCCCAAAGCAGCCCACTTAATATCCACAAACATCTACTCCCTCCACAATGAACATTCAGTATCAGCAGCGTATATTATCTGAAGGATGCACGGCAGAAATTCAATAATGATCCTTAGACAACACCTTCCAAACGCATGGCCACATCCATCCAGAAGGGCAAGGGTAGCAGATACATGGAAACATCATCACTCACTATCCTGACTTGGAAATATATTGTCACCCCTTCATGTTACTGAGTCAATTCCCTCATAATATCATTGTTGGTTTACCAACTGCACAGCATCAAAGAAGACCCCTAATCATCACCTTCTGAAGGACAGCTCGGGATGAATAATAAATGCTGGCCCTGCCAGCAATCTCACATCCCATAAGTGAATGCAAAAGAAGGTAGCAGGGTTTCAAACCCCTGCACCATGAGAGCTCGCAATGTTTTTTGTCTTCACCGTTGGAACTTTAATAAGAAGAATGCCAACCTTCCACCTGTTAGTTTGAAACACTGCATTTTTATATAGCAAAATGAGGAAAACCTATACATATTTTAATCATTTATCCACTAATACCTACATCGGTATCTTGTCTGAATTGTCTGAATATATATCTTCAACACTTTGTTTCCTAGAGTCAACACCGATCCCGACTTCAGTAACAGGTATAACATCTCTCACCTATCTGCAATTGTTTCTATTGATTTCTCATCATCAAAGTTATCCTGTCAATGCCTCAAAGTCTCTCTTAATGTGATTAACCCATGAACCTTAATCAAAAGTAACTCTCATTCTTTAATCTTTGAAATGGTGAATGCAAAAATCTTTCTGAAATAACCTTTGATTTTATACAGGAAACCTCCCCCACTGAGCAGTGATGATATTCTATAACATCAGAAATTCACAGCACAATTAGCCCATTCTGGGCTCCTGTATCCTAAAATAAACTAAAACCAACACCAAATGCTGTGATACCAATTTATAGCCCTACATCTTCCTCTGTTTCAAATGATTATTTACATTGTAGCTAAGAACCAATGCTTTATCTTGCAATTATTACCTACAGATTGGATGGAAGTGAGGGGAGTGGTATGGGTGCAGGTTTTGTACTTACTGTGGTGGATCCTTCCACAGTCCAATGCCCCAAAGGACCCTTCCACACCCCTCACCTCCATCCAAGGCCCCAAAGAATCCTTTCACACCACTCACCTCTGTCCAAGGTCTCAAAGGATCCTTCCACATCTGACAGAAATTTACCTGTACCTCCACCAATGTCATCTACTGTATCCATTGCACCGATGTGGTCTCCTCGACATCAGGGAACCATGACACCTTCTTGCGGATCATTTCAGAGAACGTCTCTGGGACACCCGCACCAACCAACTCCACCGCCCCTGGCTGAACATTTCAACTCCCCCTCCCACTCCGTCAAGGACATGCAGGTCCTGGGCCTCCTCCACCGCCAAACCGTTACCACCAATGCCTGGAGGAAGAACGCTTCATGTTCCATCTTGGGACGTGCAACCTCACGGGATCAATGCGATTTCAACAGTTTCCTCATTTCCCCTCCGCTGACATTACCCCAGTCTCAAGCCTCCAATTTGACACTGCCCTCCTGACCTGTCAATTACCTTTCCCATCTATCTGCTCCACTGCACATCCCCCCCCCCACCAACTTCTTAATATTTAACATCTATCTTGAGACATATTAATAACAAACACCGTAACAATTTGAACTTTGTTTGTCTGTTTGCCACAATGGCCATTAGGGTTGCACTTTACTGGGTGAACAAGGTTGAACTTAGTTTTCCACCTTTCTGCAACTATCCTTTGCTGCCAAGTTATATTTTAGAAAGTCAGATAGTGAAGGATAAAATTTGAACTCATTCTCTTGATCTTTGGATCCCCAACCCTTATACATAAAGTCAAAGAGATGTACAGGAGGGAAACAAATCCTTCGATTCAACTCACCCATGCCAACCAGATATCCTCAAGCAATCTAGTCCCATTTGCCAATACTTGGCCAATATACCTTTAAACCCTTCCTATTCATATACCCATCCAGATGTCTTTTAAATGCTGTAACAGAACCAGCCTCCATCACTTCCTCTGGCAGCTAATTCCACACACGCACCACACTCAGCTAAAAAATGTTGCTCCTTCTGTCCTTTTTAAATCTTTCCTCTCTAACCTAAACTTATGCACTCTAGTTCTGAACTCCCCCATCCCAGGAAATAGACCCTATCTATTAACCCTATTCATGCCCCTCATAATTTTATAAAACTCTAAAATATCACTTCAGCCTCTAACACTCCAGGGAAAACAGCTCCAGCCTATAGCTCAAGCCCTCCAACCCTCCAACCAATTATTTTCTGAATCCTTTCAAGTTTCACAACATACTTCCTATAGGAGGGAGACCACAATTGTACACAATATTCCAAAAGTGGCCTAACCAATGTCCTGTACAGCCGCAACATGACCTCCCAACTCCAATATTTAATGTTCTGATTAATAAAGAAAAGCATCTTCACTATATCATCTACTTGCGACTCCACTTTTCTTGCCTAATACCGTCAAAATTGGCCTTCCTCCAATTTAGAACTTTAACTTTTAAATCCAGACTATCCTTTTCCACCACTATTTGAAAATGAATATAATTATGGTCACTGGCCCCAAAGTGCTCCTCACTGACACCTCAGTCACCTGCCCTGCCTTATTTCCCAAAAGTAGGTCAAATTTTGCACCTTCTCTAGTTAGTACATTCATATACTGAAACAGAAAATTTTCTTCAACACTCCTAAAAAATTCCTTTCCATCCAAGCCTTTAATATACAGTAGGGTAAAAAATGAGGTCTGCAGATGCTGGAGATCACATTGAAAATGTGTTGCTGGTTAAAGCACAGCAGGTCAGGCAGTATCCAAGGAACAGGAAATTCGACGTTTCGGGCATAAGCCCTTCATCAGGTTTCCTGATGAAGGGCTTATGCCCGAAACATTGAATTTCCTGTTCCTTGGATGCTGCCTGACCTGCTGTGCTTTAACCAGCAACACATTTTCAGCTTTAATATACAGTAACATAGTCTATATTTGGCAAGTTAAAATCCCCTACCATATCTACCCTATTATTCTTATAGATAACTGAGATCTCCTTGGAAATGTGTTTCTCAATTTCCCACTAACTAATGGGGAGTCTATAGTACAGTCCCAATAAGGTGATCATCCCTTTCTTATTTCCCAATTCCACCCAAAAACTTCCTTGGATGTATTCCCAGGAATATCCTCCCTCAGTACAGCTGTAATGTCATTCCTAATCAAAAATGCCACCTCCCTCTCTCTTGCCCCACCTATCCATTCTCCCTATAGCATATCTAACCTGGCACATTAAGCTGCCACCCCTGTCCATCCCTGAGTAATTTCTATGATGGTCCAGTCCCATGTTCCCAATGATGCCCTTACCTGTTAGGCCTCTTGCATTGAAATAAATGCAGTTGAAATTATCAGTCCTTCCTTGTTCTCCACGTTGTCTGTGCCTGCCCCGATCGTTTGACTTGCTGTTTTTACCAACTGTACCAGTCTCAGACTGATCTCTTTCCTCACTATATCCGTGGCTCCCAACCACCAACCACACCCCCCCCCCCCCCCCCACCCCCACCCACCCACTACAAATTTAAATCCTCCCAAGCAACTCTAGCAAATCCCCTTGCCAGTACATCAGTCCCCTTCCAATTCAGGTGCAATCCACCTCTCTTTCCAGGTCTCTTCTAACTCCAGAAAACAGTCCAATGACCCTTGCACATGAATTGCAATTTTGTGTGTAATCGAATTACTCTGCAATTATCCAAGACGTAGAAACAAACAACATAGATTTACTCGTGAACTGGTCAACCTAGGCCTGTGTAAAGTTAAGCTTTGAAATTTGTTGATCTTTTGCCTGGTTGTGACTGGCTGTTTACGACAGTCAACAGAATTTAATTTCCAGCAGAATTAAATTCTAAATTTCTTCATAAAGTACAACCTAGCAATGCTGTAGCATTACAGAAAGTCAATGCTACTTATTTTTAGAATTTGTCTCACAGCCTTTCTGCCTGAAATTGTTGTTTAGTACTCACCCTGTGATCTTTACCATCACAAAGCAAACAAGCTTGATAAGCTCGGGAAAAGAATCATAGAAACTCTATAGTGTAGAAGCAGGTTATTTGGACCATGGCTAATCCACTTGGCCTGCACACTCTGGGCAATTTAACATGGCCAATCTGCCTAGCCAATCCAACTTTGGATTGTGGGAGGTAACCACAAAGACATGGAGAGAACAAGCAAACTCCACACAGACAGAGAGTCACCTAAGAGTAGAGGTGAACCTGGGTCCCATGAGCTGTGAGGCAGCAGTACTAACCACTGAGCCAACCTCAAAGTAAAGGTGCTAAGATCATTGGCTATTTGCCAAAATGCCCCTACGTTTCCCACTTGCTGTGTACCCAATCAAGTTGAAGCACATTGAGACATAGCTCATGTTCAGTCAAGATGCCTGTATAAAGGGGGCACCTAGATTTGAATTGGGGAACCTCTTAGTCTGCTGTCAAATGTTCTACAACTAACCAAACCCCATACTCCAAAACTTCTGAGATTCCCCTGATTCCCCTGAGGAATCTTCTGAACTACAAATCAGCGGACAGCTTCTCTCCAAACTGGAAACACAGCATTGCAGCATTGAGTTCATTATAAATCTTGTCTGTAAAATTTCTGAACACCAATGCCATGACCAAGGTTTCATGAGGCTTCAGTCTTTTTGGTCAATAATCTCCAGCCACGTAACCATTGATTTCTTCAAGAGTTCTCTGAGCAGAGGCCATGTTTTACCTCTGGCACCATGGGTCAGCCAACCAACCCCTGTTCAAATGCCAATTGAACTGCATGCTGATTTTGAATTAATTCACAGGATATGGGCATTGCTGCATTTATTGTCAGTGATACCAGCCAACCAGTTATGTTGCTGTGGCAAAATACACTTTTACAAGGATGTTGCAGTCCACAGCTATGATGCCTATGCCAGGGTCCTCTTGTGGTGTAGTGGTAGTGTCCATATCTATGGAGTGGGAGGCCTGGGTTCTAAGGTCCTGTAATGACATCGCTGAACAGGTTGATTAGAAAAATGGGTTTTTTTTGGAAAAATGAATACTTGTAGTAAACATACTATAGCTTTCCCAGACACAATGATTAGGATTCTCTCCTGCTCTTATTGCTTACTATTGTCATATGTCCGAGATAATTTCAAGTTGATAGTAAACCTGTTTGGTTGTGTTTTGAACACTTCCTCTATCATCAAATTTTGGAGTGAGACTTGAACGCACAGCTTCTGACTCAGGGTAGCGACACTGCCCAGTATGCCACTAGGCCTCCTCTTCCTTGGGTCAACTGCCAAGGTGCAGTGTTGAACTATGAGTGAAAAATCACCTTTGTAGTTCACATTATGTCCATACCCCCCACCAACCCAACCTCCACTCCCGGCACCTTCCCCTGCAAACGCAAGAAATGCAAAACTTGTGCCCACACCTCCCCCCTTACTTCCCTCCAAGGCCACAAGGGATCCTTCCATATCTGCTACAAATTCACCTGCACCTCCACACACATCATTTACTGCATCCACTGCACCCGATGTGGCCTCCTCCATATTGGGAGACAGGCCGCCTACTTGCGGAACGTTTCAGAGAACACCTCTGGAACACCCGGACCAACCAACCCAACCACCCCGTGGCTCAACACTTCAACTCCCCCTCCCACTCCACCAAGGACATGCAGGTCCTTGGACTCCTCCATCGCCAGACCATAGCAACACGACTGCTAGAGGAAGAGCACCTCATCTTCTGCCTAGAAACCCTCCAACCACAAGGGATGAAGTCAGATTTCTCTGGTTTCCTCATTTCCCCTCCCCCCACCTTGTCGCAGTCAAATCCCTCGAACTCAGCATTGCCTTCCTAACCTGCAATCTTCTTCCTGACCTCTCCGCCCCACCCCCACTCTGGCCTATCACCCTCACCTTGACCTCCTTCCACTTATTGCATTGCCAACGCCCCTCCCCCAAGTCCCTCCTCCATAACTTTTATCTTAGCCTGCTGGACACACTTTCCTCATTCCTGAAGAAGGGCTTATGCCCAAAATGTCGATTCTCCTGCTCCTTGGATGCTGCCTGACCTGCTGCGCATTTCCAGCAACACATTTTCAGTTCACAGTATGTCACAACATATGACAAGCCTTTTACACGTGGTTATAACCTTTACACCCTCCCACAGTTTCTTCCAGCTCAACAGTGAAGGAACTGGTCCTGGCTGGGTTGGGGGAGTGTGGGTGGTGTATTTCAGTGCCTGAGAAATCCATTGACTTTCTAAAGGACAATGGTTTGCTGTTTATTCCCTCACTCCTCAGAGGAAACAGAGTATGAAGATAAGAAAAAGATGCATTAGATAGTCCTCTGGTGCAAGGTCATTAAAAATATGCAGAAGATCTCAGATGAATGGTGACTACCTCTTGTATGTGTGATGATGATGCTCCTTTAACAAGATTAAATTGTGCTTGCCTTTTTGTTCAGAAGGTCTTAAAACATGGTTTCAGAAAAGTCTGCGGTTGAAGGATTTTAGAGCCAATTTGATTATAGCTAACAGAAACTGCCTCAGGCAAAAATATTTTAAGTTTTAAAAAGGCTCTTGAACAATGAAAGAGGAGTGGCCAGTTCTCCCAGCTCAGTTTTCTCTGGTTTGATTTTTTTCGGCAGTCCGGCCATTCACTAAAAGCAGTCAGGCAGTTTTGAAGCTGCTGGACCCAAAGCAAGTCCATGCTGACCCTCCCTCTTTGACCTCTCTCCAGTGAGACCCTGTGTTTGATTTTGCCTTTTGTGTTGCAAGTATTGGGAACAGCATCATTAAGTTGGGATATCTGTTGGGTTTTTGGATAGGTTAAGTTATTCTGTATTGTGTTCTTTTTTGTTTGTGTTTCATTTGGTAATTTTGCAAATAAATTCTGCTTTGTCTTAAAGTAAGTGGTTTGGCCAGCTGCATCTCTCTTGGAATATCCACTGTGCACGTGCTTAAAACAACTAGCAAAGTTACAGTCAGGGCTACTTTCTTGAAATGTTTTGAGAGGGTCTAACCTGGTCCATAATACATGTCACTGAAAGAATACAGACATACGCTCCCCTCCAGCTGAAAATTCAGTCTGCCAAAACTTAATTGGGAATCGATAAACTTGTCAATATCAACTTGTGCAATGTAGACACAAAATAGTGTTCAATCATCATCAACTTATCCAGAGAGCAATTAAGATTTCAGCATATCTTTTCAAGCATCTCATGAGTTTATGAACCGTTCCCAGGATTGTGAAGGTCGCCATTCACCTGGACCCTACTGATTTCAGATGCAAGATCTATTTAGAAAATTGATAAGGCAAGCAAATATTTTAGAATACTGCAAACGGCAGCTTTACAGCCAAGGAATAAATTTGCAGATCAATTTATGCTTGGCAGATTGAGTGAAGTTCTTTCCTCAGTAGCCTGTGCAGAGGGCTTACTTGTATTCACCATACAGCTTAGAATTCTGTAGCAAGCAATGTGGAAAGTGTAGAACAAGCATCAGAGCAAAAATGTTTGCTCTTGTGGTATTTGACATATTTTTCAGGCTTTGTTTAGATCTCTTAAAGCTCCAACCTGATGTCTTCAGCAATTTACCATAAAGAGTAAAATTTTAACCTTGTTTGTTTTTACAGCATTGAGTTGTACGATGAATGGAGTTCATATTAAGGTAAATGCAATTTCCTGCAGCTAATATTAATTTATCTGAATATTCTATACAAGCCATTAAAGATGTAATCTTTAACTACTTCTCCAGGTTGGAGAATCTCTCGAATTGAAGGAGGGCAACTGTGTGAAAGCAATATTAAAGTGCCTTTACCAAGAAAATGAGTTAATTCTTTTGAATGAAACTGTAGGATACACTTGTCCTGCTGAGCCCCCAACAGACCACAATTGTGTAAGTACTTTATTTTCAATTAAACCATTCATATATTTTAAATTTGGTAAGTTTTAGTTGCCATGGAATCTGCCCTTGTAGTCGTTTTTAACATAATTTCTTCTGGAATTGCTATGTTTCATTTTATATGTGGTACTTTGATGTTGATGTGAAATACTTTAAACAGCTTTTGTGAAAGAGAATATTTCTGTTGGTTGTATTCATTGATTTGCAGAGATGAAAAGTTGCTTACATAGCAGAATGTCATTTTCATGACGTTTCAAATCCTTGGTGACTTGATCCTGAATACAGCAGTTAACCTATGGGTTATATGTATTTGTTACATCGAGACCTCTAATGTCCCTGTTAGAGTGAAGGGAAAAGCTGGCAGGTTTAGGGATCCTTAGCTGATGAGGGATGTTGAGGCTCTGGTCAGGAAAAATAAGAAGGCATACGTTGAGCTTAAGCTATTGGGCTCAAGTGAATCTCTGTATGACTATAAAAGGTATAAGAACACACTTAAGAGAGGAATCAGAAGAGCAAAAAAAGAGGGTTTGAGATATATCGAGCAGATAAGTTTAAAGATAATGTCAAGAGATTCTATCGCAAAAAGGGTGGCCAGGGACAGAATAGGTCCCCTTAAAGATCAGAGAGTGTGGCGCTGGAAAAGCACAGCAAGTCAGGCAGCATCCGAGGAGCAGAAAATTCAATGTTTTGGGCAAAAGCCTTTCATCAGGAATTTGGGCTTTTGCCCAAAACATCGATGTTCCTGCTTCTTGGATGCTGCCTGACTTGCTATTCTTTTCCAGCAGCACAATCTCAATTCTAATCTCCAGCATCTGCAGTCCTCAATTTCGCTCCTCAAAGATCAGCATGATCATCTGTGAGTGGAGCCCCAGGAGATGGGGGTGATGTTTAATGAATATTTCCTCAGATTTTACTGGAGAGAATCGTGGATGCAAAGGAAATAAGGGAAACAAGTGGGGATGTTTTGGACTGCATACATATTACCAGAGAGGAGCCTTTTGCAGACTTAAAGTGGATAAATTCCCTAGGCTTGATCAAGTCCATTCTCAGACATTGTGGGAGGCTACGGAAGAAATTACAGCGGCCCTTTGCAGAGATTTTTGTTTCATCTTTAGCCACTGGTGAAGTTCTGGAAGACCAGAGGGTGGCTAATGTTGTTCCATTGTTTAAGAAAGGATAGCAAAGACAAGCCAGGGAGTTACAGGCCAATGGGGCTGACATCAGTGTAGGCAAGTTATTGGAGAAGATATTGAGGGACAGGATCAAACACAATTTGGATGGTCAAAGTCTGCTTAGAGATACCCAGCATGGATTTGTGTGTGGGAAGTCATGTCTGACAGATCTTTTAGAGTGTTTCAAAGAGTTAACCAAGAAAATATATGAGGGTAGGGCAGTGGATGCTGTCTGCCTGGACTTTGGTAAGACCTTTGACAAGGTCCCACATGCCATGAAAATTAGGTCACATGGAATCTGGGGAGAGCTAGCTAATTGGATTCAAAATTAGCTCGATTTTAGGAAGCAGAGGGTGATGATTGAAGGTTATTTCTCAGACTAGAGGCCCGTGACAAGTGGTGTGCCACAGGGGTGGTACTGGCAGCTTTGTTATTTGTTATTTACATAAATGACCTGGATGTGAATGTACAAGACACCATTAGTAAGTTTGTGGATGATACAAAATTGGGAGGTATCATTGATAGTGAGGAAGGATATCAAAAATTGCAGAGAGATCTTGATCAAATGGGGAAGGTGCTGAGGATTGGTAAATGCAATTCAATACAGGTACGTGTGAGGTGTTGCACTTTCGAAAGTCAAAGCAGAGTAAGACTTGTACAGTAAATGATAAGGTCCTGAGGAGTGTTGCGGAACAGAGGGACCTAGGATTACAAATACATAGTTCTTCGAAAGTGGTGTCACAAGTAGACAGGGTGGTGAAGAAGGCATTTAGCATGCTGGCCTTCATCGGCCGATGCATTGAGTATAGGAGTTGGACCATTATGTTATAGTTGTAGAAGTTATTTGTGAGGTTGCACTTTGAGTATTGTGTACAGTTTTGGTCACCCTGTTATAGGAAAGACATAGTTAAAGTGGAAAGAGTGCAAAGAAGATTTATGAGGATGTTGTCAGGGCTAGTAGGTTTGAGTTACAGGGAAAGATTGGCCAGGACAGGACTTTGAGGGGTTGGAGACTGAGGGCTGACCCTATTGAGGTGTATAAAGCATGAGGGACATTGATAGGATGACTGCATACAGTCTTTTTTCCCAGGGATAGGGAATTGAAAACTAGAGAGCATAGATTTAAGGTGAGAGGGGAAAGACTGAAGGAGGACCTGAGGGGCAATGCTTTCATCCAGAAAGTGGTGGATTATGTAGAATGGGCTGCCAAAGAAAGTGGTTGAGGCAGGTACAACAGCAACATTTTAAAAAATAATTTGGATTGGTACATGGATGGGAAACGTTCAGAGGGATATGGACCAAATGTGGATAATTATAACCAACTGAGTGGGCGCCATGGTCAGCATGGACCAGTTTGGGCTAAAGGGCCTGTTTCCATGCTGTATTACACTATAACTCAATGACAACAATCATCTTCCTTTGCCTTAGATGTTGCCCTGGGCACAAGAGACTTTTGCTCTTTGATTCCCATTGACCTGGGTTTTACGAGGATCCTGAGGGTGTCATGTGTTCATATTGACTGTAGCTGCAATTGACTTGTTCTCTAGTATTTACTATTGTGTCCAGATTTGGGTCAAATTTGTGATATAGTCGCTCATTAAATGATTTTGGAGAACAAAAATTGCTGTGAAAAGTAGGTTGCTGGTTAGTGGGTGCCATTTAATTATTATCAATGATTATTATCAACGACTTCCTTCAACACTTGACTGATGTTTGTGAGGTTGATATCCAGGTAGGTGAATGGGTTAAGTTTTCTCTTTATGTCTAGAACATCCTGAGCCAACTTTCCACATGATTGAGGAAATACCAGAGTCAGACAACAGTTTGACTATTAGAGGGAAGAGTTCTAATTTCAAGTCTTGAACACTGCAACCATGTGCTACACTCTTTGTAGTTTCCAGTTTATTTAGCTACCTTATTTTCACGCTCAGTAAGCCAATTTGGTTTGACTACCCAAGTGTCAAATGGCACTTGTGGTTGTAGTAATTTGCAAGCGTTTCAACATTGGCTCTCAGCATTCCCCTATGGTTATGAATGGGGATGATCATTAGGCCTCCTGTCTTGTTAGGTCCTTGTTGATCACCAATACTCTTAACTAACAATGGCAAGGCTAAAGAGTTTTGCTCTAACCCTCAGTCATAAATAACTTGTCTAACTGCAGACTGCTTATTTTGATGTTCATCATGCAGACAGCCTTGTGCTCTTGTTTTCTGGCAAGTTCCTATCCTTGCCGTGTCATTTTATACTCCACAGTGATCTCAGATTGATCTCTGGTTGATTAAGAAATGAGAAGGACTACAACTTGTACTGGTATATAACTCTATTATATACCCATGCCTCTGTCTCCCACTCCATTTTATCTTTGTTCTTATCTCCCTCTCTCTTTTGAGAGATTGAAACTATATTTGGAAGAGTGAGAAATGATCTCATTGAAACATAGAAAATTCTTACAAGGTGAATACAGACAGGGTTGTTTCTCCTGCTTGGTGACTCTCCAACCAGGAAGTATATTCACAGGATAAGAGGCGGGTCATTTAATGTTGAGATAATGGGAATTTGTATACTCTGAAATTTCCTATCCCAGAGGGCTGTGGAAGCTCAATCGTTGAGCAAGTTCAAATCAGAGATTGACAGATTCCTAGATATTAATGACATCAAGAGATATGGCGATAATTTGCACAATCAGTATTGAAGAAGATGATCAGCCCTTACTCATCGAATTGATTGGTGGAGCAAACTTGATGGGCTGAATGGCTAATTTCTATGTTCTATGACATAGGCCTCATATCACAGTTTCAGAAAATACTAAGTCAGTGAGTACTATGTTCCCAGTTGATGGTAATACAGGAGAAGTCAAATCCCAAAGTGAAACATGAGGGACAATCTGTTTTATTTTTGTGTTTGTTTATTACAGTGATCAATTACTGAATTTATTCACAAGAATATTCAAAAGAACATCAAAATGTATCATACACAAAAGGAAAAACAAAAATTGTACACTTTACAACTATATTAACTATTTTACAATTATTATGAATAAACTATAAACCCTTTTACCCCTCAATAATAACTTTATAGATACTCAGGAGAAAGTGAGGACTGCAGATGCTGGAGATCAGAATTAAGAGTATGGTGCTAGAAAAACACAGCAGGTCAGGCAACATCTGAGGAGCAGGAGAATCGACATTTCAGGCATGTGCCCGAAACATTGATTCTTCTGCTCCTCAGATGTTGCCTGACCTGCTGTGCTTTTCTAGCACCACACTCTCGATTATAGATACTCGGGTACAGGTTGGATGACTCTTCTTCAGAACTAATATGGGTGGAAAAGCAAATATAATCCACAATATTGTCTCCTCTGCATTGGCAAGACCAAATGCAGACTGGGTGACTGCTTTGCAGAACAGCTCCATTCAGATTATAGGAATAATCCTGACCTCCATTTTAATAAACCACACTTGCTCTCATGCTCACATTTCTGCTGCAATGTTCCAATGAAGCACAACTCAAGCTTGAGGAACAACAACTCACTTTACAGCCTTAAAGTCTCAATATTGAATCCCACAAATTCACAGCCTGGCCGCATTATGTCTGTTCTCCATTTTTCTTACAATCTTTTGTCCTCGACCACCACAGCCTGTCTTCTTTACTTTGTTCACAGAAGAGCGCATCCATTTTTTCCCTTTCACAATTTAGTTTACACACATTTTATATCTTGATATCAAACCTTTTGGTTTTGCACTGCGCTTCTACACTAACTGTTCCTTCACCCCTCCTCT
This sequence comes from Hemiscyllium ocellatum, assembly GCF_020745735.1. Classification (NCBI taxonomy): domain Eukaryota; kingdom Metazoa; phylum Chordata; class Chondrichthyes; order Orectolobiformes; family Hemiscylliidae; genus Hemiscyllium; species Hemiscyllium ocellatum. The sequence continues at coordinate 11,115,607 of NC_083418.1, read as the reverse complement.
ACCTGTCAAAAGTATATATAAAAGAAAAACCTTTTCCAACCCTCTTTCAGTTTTGAAGAAGGTTCACTGAACATGAAACATTAGATCTCCTCAGGTGCTGCCAGACCTGCTGAGTTTCTCCAGCATTCTCTGTGCTTGTTTCGGAGGGAGTATTCTGACCTGGTATCTGCTTCAGCAAGGCCCAGCAGCAATGAGATGATACTGGAGAAAATGGCAGGCAGTTGTGAGTATGGCTTCTAGGCACAGTCCCACTAAATGGTGTCAAACAAGCAGATTCAAGGAAAAGACATTGGAACAAACATAGCAATACAGCAGGTCTGGCAGCATTTGCAAAGAGAAACAGAGTTTCACGGTTTGAGTCCAATAACTTTTCATCAGAATGTCTTGCTTGTCTTCAGATCCCTGAAATGGCAGGTCAGATTAGTAGAGTAGTTAAGAAAGCATTTGGGATACATGCTGAGGCTGGAGTGCTGTGTCACCACACCATAGGAAGGCTGTGATTGCACTGGAGGGGGAGCAGATTCACCAGAGATTGAGCATTTTTGAACAGAGTAAGATAATAGGGGTTCCTGATTAAGTTGTATAAAGTTACAAGGGGCATGGACAGAGTGGGTAGAAAGCAGCTGTTCCCCTTAGTGAAAGGGTCAGTCACATGGGGTATAATTTTAAAGTGAAAGGCATGAGGTTTAGAGGAAAATTGAGGAAAACTTCTTTTATCCCGAGGCATTGGGGGTCTGGAATGCTCTGCTTGGGAGGGTAGTTGGAATGGGTAACCACATAACCTTTAAAAAGTATTTGGATGAGCAGCTGAATTATCAAAATATTCAAGGCTATGGGCCAAGTGGTAGAAAGATTTGACTAGTAAAGATGGCTCTTCTATTCTGTATGACTCACCAGTCAGGGCTTTCAATTTGTACCTGTTTTGCTTTCAAGTTAACACTTTCAGGTCGTTTGGAAGGTGTGAACTAATCTAACCTTTACAATGTTAATTCAAGTTACTCCTTACACATATGGCTCATGTACAGCAATGTAAAAAATGTGCATCATTAAAAAATATGGCTTAAATTCTTTAATAAAACAATTCATGTCTCAAAATGTTTTATTTTATTGTTCTTTCATGCTCCGTGGGTATTGCCCATCGCTAGTTGCCCTAGTGAAGCACGTGCTGTACATTAACCCACAATGCCCTTAGGGAGGGAATTCCAGGACTTTTGCCCAACAACACTGAAGAAATGGCAATGCATTTCAAGTCAGGGTGGTGAGTGAAGTAGGTCATTCCAATGATCAGACGACAAAGATCTAAAACTTACCCCTGGTGGTGATAGCAGCTACGAGCAGAAGCAATAATTTATTTGAAACAAAAGTTTCATACTAACGAACATTTGACCACTCAATATCCTAGCATTTGTTCCTATCAATATAGCAAGATGCTGTTCAAAGAAAAGTTGCAAAGCAGAACTTCATCCTCTATTTAAACAACAGTTTTAATTCTTACTTTGAAAGCTCAGTATTACTTCAGATAATATATTGATTACATTGGAGCTAAAATATGTTTATTTTTAATTTCAGAAAGTTGTCGGTCTAGATGTAAATGGATGCTGCAAGATATACAGCTGTGAGCAAGGAAAATGTAGGTACTTTGATCATTTACCCCATTGCGATAAGAACTTGGCTTCAAAAATACTAATTTCATGTAAATTTTTATAAGGTGTTTTCAATATTATGGGTCCTGCAGGGAATAATATTCCATCATGCTGACATTGACTGTACTATATCTAATTGTCAGGTGCTTAATGGTGGACTGCATACAGCAGTAATTCATAATGTCAATCCAGGCCATAACATTAACCCACACCTATCAGATTCACAGTGATGTGATTGAAGTTTTCCTTCTTAGTAAAGTACTGTGTTTCTGAAAATTGTTAAGGAAGTGGACAGATTGTTGAAGAATGCATCAGGGAAGAATACTGCCAAGGCATGAGTTTGGTGCTCCCATATACCTCATGCCTGAAAATATATTCTTTGGTATTTAGAAGGGCCTGGGTAGCCTTGTGCTTGTATTACAGAAAGTTAACATAGAAAGACTGAAAGCAATTATAAAAGCAAATGGAATGCTATAACTTGTATTACACAGGGATTGCTCCAAGGAAATTGACCTTTTGTATTGTACCTTATTGAGGTCACACCTGGAGTACTGTATAGCTTTGGTCTCTCACTTAAAGGAGGATCTACCTGTTTAATACAGGCACTGAGACAGACAGGAAGACATTCCAAGATTTACAATTTGTACAGTGTTCCCAATTCCGATCTTTCTGAGCTACCCTGAAGAGTGTCAATAATGTAATCAACAAAGGTTTCAGATTAGTGATTAATGAGAGTATGGTTAACACACACAGTGAATATGGCACAACCGATACTAAAGGTGTTTATGACTAATGACAAACTCCCGACAATTACCTAAGTTGTGGTCACAAGATGTGGGGCAAATTTCCACATGGGATGGGGGTTCTGCAGCCATTGGATGACTGTGTCCTATCTCCTCTGGTCAGTGTTCCCGGGTCTGTCCCTGTTCCTGAGCGGATATGATTTCCTTTGCTCCTGGATGGAGAAAGAGAAAGGGAGCTGCTCTGATATCCCCATTTCATAGCTATCTATCTCTGTGTTTCTTCCACTGTTAACCCTTTCATTTCTGAGGTTGCTCTAGTTATACTGTTTTTTGACTACTCTCCTCAGATGGTGAAAACAAACAGAAATTGCCTCGATTGGCACCTGGACAGAAAGCTTTGCTGAATGTGTATTGTTTCATAGAATCCCAACAGTGTGGAAACAGGCCATTTGGCCCAACAAGTCTACACCGCCCCTCCAAAGAGTAATCCATTCAGACCCATTCCCCTTACCTATTAGACTACATTCACCCTGACTAATGCACCTAAGCTACACATCCCTGAACACTGCAGGCAATTTAGCATGGCCAGTTCACCTAACCTACACATCTTTGTAGAGTGGGAGAAGAACCGGAGCACCTGGAGGAAACCCATGCAAACATGGGAAGAATGTGCAAACTCCACACGGACAATCGCCACAGGTTTGAATTGAACCTGGGTCCCTAGTGCTGTGAGGCATCAGTGCTAACCACTGAGCCATTGGAATTCTCCCTCCCTTCCTCCAGCTGGTTTTGCAGGACAATGAGAACTCCTGATCTTGAATATTATATAATGTGTGAACCATCTTCCAACTGGGCTCTGTACTTTTTTGTACAACCAGAAGTGCTCTTACACACACACACTGAAGTTTTTTTCCTCTATTACCAAAGCACCAATGGTGTTCTTGTTTTATTAAGCACCACCAGTAAGTCTTCTGACTGATTTACATGCAAAGCCCATTAAGGGTAATACAGACCAGCAAAAGTGAGACAGAGCTAGGGAGAGAGGGAGGGAACCTAGGAAATCTGTCATCCCTTTGATTATTTCAAGCCGGTGGATGTCATTCTCCCAGTACTTCACTTGGAGCTAATGATAAAGTAATCAGTGTCTCGACTGGGTGGAGTTGATTTTGGTTTAGTTTTTTTAAGCTTGTATTTAAAATAGGGTCCTTTTCAGCAAAACTGGGATGTTAACAAGCAAAACAAAATCCTTGGATGAAAATTATAACCCCTCAAGCTTTTCATATTGAACTATTGCTCTGTGCAATACCAGTTGCTTCCATTTCACTTCTGAAACATCTCCCTTTTCAGAAGCACACTCCCATTTTCAGGTGAAACTCAGCTCCTTTCTTTTTGTAAGTCTATTGTCAAATCAATCATGTAAACAACTGAACAAGTAACCATTAATAAGCGCAGCCCACCGGGCAAATTACAAGCAATTAAAAAAAGGAATGGTAAGGATTTCGGAAAGACTTAGATCCAGAATGGTATTGGAGAAAGAAAGAATGCACACCAGGCTGTGGTCACCCATCTCTCTCTGAATGCCTGAAGGGCATTGGTGGACACTGCATACTACCCCTTTGAGGGCATGTGAAAAAACCTGGCCCGTTCAAAAAAAGTCTAGGCCTATTTTTCCTGTAGTTCAGAAGAATGAGAAATGGAATCACTGAACCTATGAAATACTTAAAAGTCCTAAATGGAGGAGGTGTTAAGTATATTCCCAGCTGGGTGTCTAAAACCCAAAGTCACAGTCTCAGAAGGAAGGTTCAGACATTTAGGATGGAACTGAGAAACATCTTCACTTGCAGGATTTTGAATTTTTGTAATACTCTGAACAGCTCAGTAGTTGTATAGATTTGAGAGAAACTGATAGGTTATTGGTGTTAAAGGAATGAAAGGATATAAGGGAGGTGGAGTTGAGTTGGTACACCACCTATGCTTATTTTAAAAGGTGTATTCCTGCTCTGACTTCTAACATGGTGAAGAAAAGATCAATAGGAATTGGGATAAATAAAAGTGAGTTCCCTCTTAAGCTACATTTATACGAACACATTCCACAACTTCAGGTCAGCAAAGCTTATTGTGAAGTATTGCAAAATCTTGAATGAGCAATGAAATAAATAACCAAATAGACCATAAGACCACAAGATATAGGAACAGAATAAGATCATTCGGCCCATCAAGTCTTCTCTGCCATTCATTCATGGTTGATATGTTTCTCAACACTTTTCCTGCCTTCTCCTCGTAACCTTTGATGTGGAGTTGTTGGTCAATTTGCGAGCCAGTTAATTTCTTTTTGCAAATATTTCAGCCCCCAATTGGATGACATCTTCAGTGCTGTGTAGCCTCTGGTTGAAGCTCTGTTGTTGTGATCCACTCAGAATTTAAAAGGTTCTGTCTATCATGGTGGGTGGTTCTACTTGTAGTTTTGTACTGTAGTGGTCTGGAGATGGGGTCTATTTCAACATGTGCAAGAATACCAGACCTCCAGGAATTCCTGAGCTTGTCTTTGTTTTGCCTGTCCCAATGTTGTAACATTGTCCCAGTAAAATTGATGGCCTTCACTGTCAAATTGTATTGACATGAAGGAGAACACATGTCGTTTCGCTGAAAACTGACGCTCATGTATTCTGATGGCACATTTCCTGCCTGTTTGTCCTATGTAGTGTTTCCCACAATTGCTGTATGATATTTTGTATATCACATTCATTCTGCATGTTGTGGTTATGGGGTCTTTTGTCTTGGATAGTAGCTGGCAAAGTGTGGCTGTTGGTTTGTGTGCTGTTATTATTCCCCAAGAATATAGGAGTCTTGTAATCAGTTCTGACATGTTTCTAATACAGAGTAAGGTGGTCAGTAAGTTGGGTGTACAGTGTCTCTTGGTGTTGTTTGTATGCTTGGCATTGGCATATGAAGCTATAAGGTTATTAGCAAAGACTTTATATGGGTGTTCCTCTTATTTTTGGTGGAGCTCTGATGTGTTGCAATGTGTTATAACTCATTTAAACAGTCTTGACACAGATCTGTTTGGGAATGTTGGGATGGTTACCATTGTAGTTAAGAATCTTGTATGTGTAGCCTTTCTATACACTCAGAAAGTACAGAATCCATCATTGTTCATTCATTCTACCAGTATGTCTCAGAATGGGAGTTGGTTTCATTCTCTACTCTGGTGAACTTGATCCTGACGAATAATCTCTTTATAAGGTGGTGTGTCCTTTCTAATTTGGACCGTTTAAAGATAATGAAGTTATCATCCACGCATCTAATCCATAGTTTGGCATGGATCTGGTGGAGGGCTGTGCTTTCTGCTTTTCATTGCTGCTTCAGCCATGAAGGCTATACCTACAGACCAAATTCTTAACTACAACACTAACCATCACTTCAACATTCACAAACAAAGCTGGGTCAAGACTCTGCTTATACAAGTTATAACACACTGCAACACCCGAGAGCTCCATAGAAAAAGAGGAATACCTATACCAAGTCTTCCCTAATAATGGATACCCTAACAGCCTCATGCTCTGATGTCGAGAGGGCATATGTTTAGGGTGAGAGGGGAAAGATTTAAAAGGGACCTAAGGGGCAACTGTCTCATGTAGAGGGTGGTGCATATATGGAATGAGCTGCCAGAGAGAGGGTTGCTGGTATAATTACAGCATTTAAAAAGCATCTGGATGGGTATATAAAAAGGAAAGGTTTAGAGGGCTTTAGGACTAGATTAGGTTAGGATATTTGGTTGACATGAATGAGTTGGACCAAAGGGTTCCGTGCTGCATATCTCTATGACTCTATGACAAATAACACCAAGAAGACACTGTGCGCTCAACATACTGACCACCTTACTCTGTATTAGAAACATGTCAGGACTGATTACAAGACTCCTATGTATTTGGGGAATAATGACAGCACACAAACCAACAGTCACACTTTGCCAGCTACTATCCAAGACAAAAGACCCCATAACCACAACATGCAGAATGAATGTGATATACAAAATATCATACAGCAACTGTGAGAAACACTACATAGGACAAACAGACAATACACAACTGACAATGAAGGATGCCAATTCAACTGGGACAATGATATGATACTGGAGCAAGCAATACATAGACAAGCTTGGGAATTGCTGAAGGCCTGGTGCCATAAACAAACGTATTGAAATAGACTCCACCTACAGACCACTACAGTACAAAACCATAAGTAGAACCACCCAGACAGAACCGTATAAATTCTTGGCAGATCACAAAAACAGTGCTTCAATCGGAGGCTAAGCTGCACTGAAGAAGTCACCCAGTTTGGGAACAAAACACTTGCGAAAAAAACCAACCACCTCAGCGAACCAAACAACATCTCCAACCACAACCCGAACTACAGATTTTCACATAAACCTTTTACCTTTGATCTCCTTATTAACCAAAATAATTAGTAGGGTGCAGTTCACTGAGGAATGAATGCTGACAAGTCAGGACCTCTTTTGCATTTCAGTCAGTAGACTAGGCCTTCATTCAACGGCACCTCTGACAAGAAAAGGGCCGGAAACCCAGCTTCTTCTGAATCAGTGTGATATACTGAATCAACATAATACTGGGTAAAACAACTCCTTGCATATATAATATACTCCTGATGGTTTCCAATAGACACTAAAAGGATATGTGCTAAGAGCATAAGGACTAGGAGCAGTAGGCAATTCAGCCCCTCAAGCCTGCTCTGCCACTTAATGTGCTCATGGCTGACCTCATCTCAGTCTCAACTTCACTTTTCTGCCCATCCTCCATAACCCTTCAACCCATTATTAATTAAAAATCTGTCTATCTCCATAAATTTATTCAACATTCTGGCTTCTACCTTAACCTGGGATAGTGAATTTCACAGATCCATGGCCCCTGGAGAGAAGTAATTTCCCCTCATCTCGCTTTTAAATCAGCTATCTTTATCCTCAAACTATGATCTCTCATTTTAGATTGACTCACAAGGGGAACAGTCACTCTATGTATATTTTAGCAACTTATATATCTCAATTAGATTCTTTACATTTTTCTAAACTTGAAAGAGTATTGGCCTAAACTATTCAATCTCTTTTTATAAGACAAACATCCTCATTTCTGGAATCAATCTTCCTCTGAACTTCATCTGAATTGCTTCCAATACAACTGCGTCCCTCTAAGTAAGGGAACCAAAATTGTATACAATATTTCAGGTGCAAACTCACTCATGCCTTATATAGTTGCAGCAACACTGATCACAGAAAACAAGATGGACCAGTTAAGATGGGGAACTGAAGTCATGGCTAATGAGGGATGTTTTGGAAGATAGCAGCAGAGTGGCAAAATGGGGAAATTTGGTAGAAGGTTCCTGAGGAAGGTGCAGAGGCTAAACCAGCAGCTAATAGTGGTGGGCTAGAGTAAGGAAAGATTCGCATTAGGAGAAGCTGGGTCTGTGTGGAGGACTGAATGATGATGAGTTACTGTGGAGGAGATAATAGTATAATGGCTAGCCTAAGGAAAGATTTGGAAGTAAAGGTAAGAATTTTGAAATTAATATATTTGTGCACAAACTTCAGTGGAGCTATGAGGGGAAGGAGGTGATTGGAGCATGTTCTGGTTTGGATGCAGAATAAAGGCTGCAATGTATTTGAGAACTTGAAGCAGGTGGAGGGTCAATTTGGAGAGAGTGCTGTAGAAGCTAAGTCCATAGGCAACACAAGCATGGACAAGTGGAAACTGACTGTAAGGTCAACACACAAAAACAAGCATTGTAGGAATGACTGGAGTTTAGGTTTTTAGCCAAGATAAAAGATTGATTAGCTAACAGAGACAGAAAGTATAGTCAAATGAGTTAATCGTAGATTACCAAAATGTAACTAGTGAAGTACCACAGGATCAGTACTGATCCTCAGCTTTTGCAATCTCTACATGAGGGGACTGAATTTATGGTAGCTACTTTTGCTGATGACGCCAAGATATGTAGGAAAGTAAGTTGTCAAGAGGAGATGGAGAGTCTGCAAAGAGGATAAAGGCAGTTTTTTTTAAAAAAACAAAGAAATTTCCTAGGATGTGAGCAAGCATTTCCTTCCCGGAAGAAGTTGAGTGGCCAGATGGATTTTGATGACACTTGATGCTTCCTGAGGCTAGCTTTCTGTTCCAGATTATTCTCTGCAGCAGTTGCTGTGAAGAGATTCAAACCTGTGTCCCAACAGCATGGGTTTCGACCTCTGGATTAGTTCATTGGCATAAACATTACTCAAACATGTCTCAGTCAGTGGGGAAAAAAAAACTTTGACAGATGGGTTACACCATGGGACAACATAAACTTATCCATTTTGGCAGGAAGTAAAAGAAATCAGCATATTATTTAAATGGAAAGACAAGACTTTGATGGCATAGAAGGATCTGGGTGGCCTGGTACATGAGTCTCAAAGTTAATTTGCAGGTACAACAAGTGATATGGAAATGAAATGTTGTCACTTATTCCATGAGAAATGGAACTCAGAAGTAAAGGCGGATGACTGCAGCATTGGTGAAACCACATTTAGAGAATTGTACGCAGTTTGGTCTCCTTGTTTGAAAAAAGATGCAACTACTTTCAAGGCAGTTCAGAAATAACTCACTCAACTCATTCCTGGGAATTATTGTAGGAAGAATTTAAATAGGGTAGGCCAATACCCAAAGGTGTTGAGAAGAATGAGAGGTGATCTGAATGAAATATGTAAGATCTGAGGGAACAAATAGGATGAATACCATGAAGCCACTTCCTCGTGTGGGGAAGACTAGAACTCGGCAATGTGGTTAAAGAATAAGAGGCCTAACTTTTCAGACAGAGTTGAGGAGAAAGTGAAGGCAAGATGTTTATATTTATTTAAGGTCAAGCAAGATTTTCCATAGATAAGGGAGTCAAGGATTTTGGTATTTGGACTGGAAACTAGAGTTGAGAACAGAACCAGATAACTGGTTTCATAAAATATTCACACATTTATTTCAAATGGATTCAAATCTCCCATCACAGAATAATGTACATATTAACTGATAACATGCCTGCCATACATCCATACTTTGGCTGACAAAGATGTTTTGGTGTTATGAACGCAAATTTGGCCTTAAGGTGTTAATTTCTAGTTACCAAGGTCCTATAGTTGCAATACTGGACAAAGTAGTGAACAGAATCACTTCAACCCCAGGGCATTAATGTGGACTTCAACAGTTTCCTCATTTCCCCTTCCCCCACCTCACCCTGGTTCCAAACTGCCAGCTCAGCACTGTCCCCATGACTTGTCCGGACTTGTCCTACCTGCCTATCCCCTTTTCCACCTATCCACTCCACCCTCTCCTCCCTGACCTATCACCTTCATCCCCTCCCCCACTCACATATTGTACTCTATGCTACTTTCTCCCCACCCCACCCTCCTCTAGCTTGAGGCTCTCTACCTTTATTCCTGATGAAGGGCTTTTGCTCGAAACGTCGATTTCACTGCTCGTTGGATGCTGCCTGAACTGCTGTGCTCTTCCAGCACCACTAATCCAGAATCTGGTTTCCAGCATCTGCAGTCATTGTTTTTACCAACAGAATCATGTAGACTTGCAATTCTATAACAGTTTGAGACCAAAGAGAAGGTTTAGTATGTAGGCCCTTGAGAGCTTGTTCTGCCATTCATTGAGATCATGGCTGATTTGTGGCCTAACTCCATATACTTGCCTTTGCCCCACATCACTTAAAACATTAGCTTAATAAAAATTAATCTAACTCAGATTTAATTAACAAATCATCCAGCATCCACTGTCGTTTGTGGAAGAGAGTTCCAAACCTCTGTCACCCCTTATGCAAATATCCCAGAGTGTTAGAAAATGAAATTGCTTCCTGATTAACAACTGACATTTGCACTGCAGGCTGTCTCTAAGAGATTAGATATGCACAGGTGTCCTGTGCAGAGGTCACAGGAGCCAGTGCAGCAGAGGGCAGACTTTGGGGATGCTGTCATGTCATTAAATATTGGGTAATGAATGTAAGGGGGAATGTGAGATCCACTTAAAGGAATGATGGGCAATCCTATACCTTAGAGAGTATCAAGTACAGACTTAATCACTCAGTAATTTGTGTGTCTTGCTTTAAATCCTCAAACCTTTTCTAAAGCCATGGTTACTATGAACGCCACTGAAACACTGGATACGATTGAAAGATCCTTGATGTTTTCCATTTCTTTTCCCAGCACAATGTGTACCTGTCGACTACACAGAAACTCTGAGGCTTGATGATTGTGAACGCAACGTTACCATGACTCGCTGTGCAGGACAGTGTGATTCTTCTTCTGAGTAAGAAATCAATGAACTACCTAAAATGAAAAGAAAACAAAATAATTCACCAAGATATGGTAGATAACGGATGGTATATACAGAACATAGTGGTAGCTTCATTAGCTCAGCTAGCTGGACAGCTGGTTTGTGATACCAACAGCATAGGTTCAACTCCTGCATCAGCTGAGGTTACCATGAAGGACTCTCCTTCTCAACATCACCCCCCTCCCTAAGGCATGGTGATCCTCATGTTAACGTCACCATCAGCCATCTCTCTCTTAGGATGGATCAGTCCTATGGTCCCGCAGGCCTATGGCAACTTTACCTTATAGTACATAGTGGAGTGCAACCAAGGTATCAGATAAATCTCTCCAGAAATGGGTACAATATAAAAATCTGGAGCAAACTTCAGCAGTTGAAAGATTTAAGGGGTTTAGCATGAAAGAAGGAACAGTGCTTTTGGAGACAGCTTGAGAGACGAAGTGGCAGTTGACTAAAGTGTAGTAAACCTAAAGAAGAATAAAAGATGAAGAGCATCAAAAGTGGGATCTATCAATAGTTACATTTAAACAACAGTTTCGAGACTACAACATCTTTAAATTATCAATATTTAACCATATTTTCTGAAGTAAAGTAATCTAGTAATTCAGTCTGTACTGGGAAAGCACCAGCAATTTGCAATATAAAAGGCAACTAGGTGTATATGGAGGAAAGAAGATCCAGGGTTAAGTAATAAGTTTTTTTTATTCATTAATGGGATGTAAGTGTCACTGGCTGGGCCAGAATTTATTGCCCTTGAGAAGGCCATGATGAGCTGCCTTCTTGCAATCCACGTGCTTCAGGTATACCCACAATGTCCTCAGGGAGGGAATTCTATGATTTTGCCTCAGCAATAGTGGAGGATTGGCAACATATTTCCAAGTCAGAATGGTGAGTGGCTTGGAGGGGAACCAGCAATTGATGGTGTTCCCAGGTATCTGGTGCCCATATCCTTGTGGATGGAAGTGGTTGGGAGTTTGGAAGGTGCCGTCTAAGGAGCCTTTGCGAATTTCTACAGTGCATCGTAAATGGTATACACTACTGAATATCAATGGGGGAGGGAGTGGATGTTTGTGAACGTGGTGCTAATCAAGCGGCTGCTTTTTCCTGAATGCTGCCGAGCTCCCTGAGGCTTGTTGGAGCTGCACTCATCCAGGCAAGTGGCGAATACAACACATTCCTGGTTTGTGCCTTGTAGATGGTGGATAAGCTTTGAGGCATCAGGCGGTTAGATACTCACTGCAGTATTCCTTGCCTCTGACCTGCAATTGGAACCATTGCATTTATTTGGCTAGTCCTCTTGACATTCTGTCAATGATAATCTCAGGATATTGCTAGTGGTGAATTCAACGATGGCTATGCCATTGAATGTCTTATTTGAGATGGTCATTTGTGTGGCATGAATGTTAATCTCAATAAATGTCAGCCCAAGCCTATATATTGTCCAAATCTTGTTGTGGGCTGCTTCAGTATCTGAGTCATGAATGGTGCTGAATATTGTATAAACATCACAAACATTCCCACTTCTGACTTTATGATGGGGAAGATCATTGATGAAGATGACACTACCCTAAAGAACTCCTGTAGAGAAGTTTTGGAGCGGAGATGATTGACCTCGAATCACCACAACCATTGTACTATGTGCCAGGTATGACCGAAACCAATGGAGAGATTTTCCTGATACCCATTGATTCCAGTTTTGCTAGGGGTCCTTGATGACACATTCAGTCAAACATGGCCTTGATGTCAAGGGCTGTCATTCTCACCTCATCTCTGGAATTCAATTCTATTGACCATATTTTATCCAAGGCTGTTATGAGGCAGGAGCGAAGTGGTCCAAATTGGAAATCACCAACAGGGTTATTGCTGAGCAGGTGCTGCTTGAAAGCATTATTGATTACACCTTCCAACACTTTATTGATGATTGAGAGTAGACTGATGGTGTAGTAATTGACCAAGTTGGATTTGTCCTGCTTTTTGTGTACAGGACGTACCTGGGCAATTTTCCACATCATCAAGTAGATGCCAGTGTTGTAGCTGTGCAAGGGAAGTCGCAGATTCTGGAGCACATCTTTAGTATTAATGATGAAATGTTGTCAGAGCTCATAGCTTATGCAGTACTGAGTGCCTCAAATGTGCCTCATGTTGAGTATCAAAGAGTCATAGAGATGTACAGCATGGAAACAGACCTTTCGGTCCAACACATCCATGCCGGCTAGCTATTCCAACATAATCTAGTTCAACTTGCCAGCACCCGGCCCACATCCCGCCAAATCTTTCCTATTCATATACCCATCCAAATGCCTTTTAAATGTTGCAATTATACCAGCCTCCACCACTTCCTCTGGCAGCTCATTCCATACACGTACCACCCTCTGTGTGAAAAGGTTGCCCCTTAGGTCTCTTCTATATCTTTCCTGTCTCACCCTAAACCTATGCCCTCTAGTTCTGGACTCCCCCACCCCAGGGAAAAGACTTTGCCTATTTATCCTATCCTATCCATGTCCCTCATAATTTTGTAAACCTCTACAAGGTCACCCCTCAGCCTCCGATGCTCTAGGGAAAACAGCCCAGCCTGTTCAGCCTCTTCCTATAGCTTAAATCCTCCAATCCCGGCAACATCCTTGTAAATCTTTTATGAACCCTTTCAAGTTTCACATCATCTTTCCAACAGGAAGGAGACCAGAATTGCACGCAATATTCCAACAATGGCCTAACCAATTGGCTGAAGAAGTGTGGCAAAAGTTTGTTGCCAATACTTCAATTTATCTTTTGCTGATATGCTGGGTTTTTCCATTATTGAGGTTGGGAATATTTGTGGACCCTCGTCCTCCAGTGAGTTGTTGAAATGTCCACCACCATTCATGACTGGATATGGCAGGACTGCAAAGTTAGACCTGATCCATTTGTTTTGGGATTGCTTAGTTCTATCACTTGCTTTAATGTTGTTGGACACTTAAGTCCTGTTTATTATCATCACCAGGTTGAAACTGTCTCTTTAGGAATGCCTGATGCTACTCCTGGCACACTCCATTGAACATGTGAAAGTATGAAGGAGGAAAATGTGAAGAAAGATGCAGGGTGTTCATAAAGAGAGTTTGAGAAAATACCATCAATCACAGCAAGGATAGAACAAGTTTAGAGAAAGCAACATGGTTACAAGCATACATTGGTGGGAGATGAAACAGTCGTCAGATATTTTTTAATCAATTTGTTCAGAATTAATATTATATGTCTCTGGAACAGGCGGTACTTGAACCCTCCATGTACACAGTCACATAGGTCCAACCACATAGTATCATCTGTCGTCCCTTTTTAAATTCTTTTTTATTATATACAGTACTATTGAATTTTTTTTCCCCAAATTAGTGAATTCTTATACATCTGTTAATCACTACCAGCAAAATACTTTTGTTTTTTTAAGTAATTTATTTACATGCAAAGCCCATTGAGGGCATGGTTGCCCATCATATTTTCTTTTTTTTTTCTTTATGGCCAGTTTGGCTAGGCCCAGGAGCAGATCCATGAGGAGGTCCACTGACCTCCTGTTTCATTTTTCTTTTCAGTCCCCTGAAGTGAGGACACTCTAAATTGGTTCCCCACTATATTTAGTCAGTCGCTTAATAAATTAACCCCAGTCAGTAGCATCAACGCTTGCTGCACTGACAATGTATTTATATTTGTCAATGTATTTGATTATTCTGCAGTTATCTCATTTCAATTCCACACTTTTTGAATAAGATGCCACATAATCTTTTGAGAAGTTCATTTGTGTGTTCATGTATATAACATTGCATCATAATTCAAAACATCTACAGTCATTATTTTTTACAATACATACAAGTTAATAAGACTTGGGAAAGTAGGCCATGATTCAAAGTGATTTCATTTTTCTTTAGCTTAGTTGGAAAGTCACTGTCCATTTTAATCCAACTTATTTTAGGGAAAGTGGTGACTCAGTGGTATTATTGTTAGATTATTAATCCAGAGACCATGTAATGTTCTGGGGACTGGGGTTCAGCAGGTGGTTTCAATAGCAGATTTCCTTTTCTAAAAAAACATTGGTGAATCAGATAATTTTGTTTTAAATCCTTAAATGAACTGACCGATATGTGACTCCAAACTCACAGCAATGTTGATTGACTCTTAGCTACCAGGGCAATAAAAACTGGTCTAGCCAATGTCACCCATATCCATGAATGAATGAAAAAAAGTGCAGGATTTTCTGTATTTTCTTGTTTATATTTGCTCAGACAATAGATAGAATACGACTTATTTTTTGTTCTATTTGCAACATGCCAATAAGTGACAACACAGAAAACACAAGTTTGTCTTTGAGAATGCTGCTAAAATTGAAATACTTTAGGAGGCATGAATTCTCAAATATTTGCATGACTTGAATGAAAGAATAACCTAACAAATTAAAAGTTTCGCAACTACTAGCATGTACTCTAAGTTTCCTTCCTTTTGCAATGACTAACCCTGGTTTTTACTTTGCAGGTACAATGAACTGGAAAAAATAATTAAATACAAATGTGGCTGCTGTGTGCCAATAAATTATGAGAAAAAGATTATACAGCTGCAATGTAAAAGTGGACCCCCAAAAACCAAGGAATATTTTGTGCTGAAAAAATGTAAATGTGATTATAACACTTGCAGTCATGAAACCAAATACATATCACAAAGCTACATGTAGGAATGGATTTATCAAATGCAAATTAAATGTTGTAGTTGTTGCATTCTTTTAACAGCTTTGTGATGTAAACGTCCCATTAAATAACTCTTATAAAGACAGTTTCAGGAAATGGGAACAGGGAGTCAAAATTAAAACTGATTCAAATGTTCTTGTGACTACATTTGTCTGTTATTGCTCTCTTGTGACATGAAAGTTGATAACAAATTGTGGACAATGAAACCTTGGCCAGGATTTTTAGGCTTCCATTTCTCCTAGAATATAAGCTGTGCTGAATGAAACAGTGGGCTGGGCATACACCTTCCAAACCCATTCTCACTTTGGTGTCCTCTCATTTGCACAGAATGAGGGAATGAGACTCCCCGAGTTTCAGGAGCGAAACTACATCCGGCACTTTCTGGGATATGGGAGTGAGCCCATGCACCATTCACTTGTCTTTAGCAGAGCAGGCATTTTACGTCCCCTGCGGCATCCTATGTAATTTGTTTAATCAGCTTCTGGATGATTCAGTAAATTGGGGAACATTGTGTGTGTAAAGCCCATGACCCTCCCATATAAACCAATGAGCTTGTTAATAACAAAGGCAAATGATGAATTGCTGGAGAGAAAATGCCCATTCAAAACACTGCTTTGAATACAGATCCTGTTCTTATACCAACGTGTCAGTTAGACAGAGCCAGAGTAACAAAATCAGAGCATTTCCCTCACTTCATGCCTTCTTAATGCTATCTAAATAATTAAAGTTAAAAATCACACAACACCAAACAACTGGTTATAATCCATCAGGTTTATTTGGAAGCACTAACTTTTGGAGCACTGCTCCTTCATCAGGTCGCTGTTGAGCAGAATCACAAAACATAGAATTTATAGCAAAAGATTACAGTGTCATGCAATTGAAATGGTATATTGGACAAATTTAGATTGCGGTTAAGTCTTTCATCTTTTAGAATGGGTTGCACGTTTCGGTTCATTAGTATCTAAATCCCAGAACTTCTTTTAAGTCACATTCTCAAGATAACTTAATGTTTTATTTTAAAAAAGTGACATCTCCGCTCAGACAATGCATTAAAGGTGTGAGGTTAGGTCTGTCTGTACCACAATCCTGAGTTAGACTGGTTCGATTTCCAAAGTAGAATTTATAAAATATTACATGGATTGAGTGCCTGCAGATTGTGCACTTTTTGATCAAAACAGAATGTATACTATTCGACTAGACTGGATTCCCTTCAGTATGGAAACAGTCCCTTCGGCCCAACAAGTCCACACTGACCCTCGGAAGAATAACCCATCTAGGTCCATTCCCCTACTCTATATTTACCCCTGACCAATGCACCTAACACTATGGGCAATTTAGCATGGACAATTCACCTGACCTGCACAACTTTTGGATTGTAGAAGGAAACTGGAACATCCGGAGGAAACCCACGGAGACATGGGGAGAATGTGCAAACTCCACACAGTCACCCAAGGTGGGAATCGAGCCCGTTTCCCTGGCACTGTGAGGCAACAGTGCTAACCACTGAGCCACCATGCCACCCTCTATCTGCAAATATAATTCTGCAAATGTGTGGGTGCATGCATGAATGAGACAGTGTGTGAGGTGCGTGTGAAAGTGTGTGTGAGTGTAAACCTTACAGAAGTTTATAAAGTCATGAAGGGCATGGATAGCATGATTAGCCAAGATATTTCTCCAGGGAAACCAAAAATAGAGGGCATAGGTTTAAGGTGAACGGGAAAAAATTTAAAAGAGTCCTGACGGGCAACTTTTTCACGCAGAGGGTGGTGTGTGTACGGAACCAGCTGTCAGATGATGTGGTGAAGGCTGGTATAATTACAACATTAGAAGGCATTTGGATGGGTATATGAATAGAAGAGCTTTTGAGGGATGTGGGCCAAATGCTGGCAAATAGAACCCGATCAGTTTAGGATATCTGTGGAGACAGAGAGATTGAAGTTGGGAAACTATTTCTGCTCAAACCACACAGTCCCTACAATCAGTGATCAAAAGATTTCAGGTGTCAAGAGTTCATGTTTGTTAAAGTTGAGTTTATTTAAAACACAGCATATAAAACAAAACAAGTTCATTTTGCCTTTTCAAAGTAAAACTCTGCAGCTAGTTGCTGCTAGAGTTTTTTCTCCTCAGGTACAGCCTGGACAAGAGGAAAGTGCAGATCCATTTGGAATCAGACACACAATAATTCCGATATGAAGTGTTATTTCTGAAGCCAGTGTAACAACAGTTCAGCGTTTTGCTAACGCACAGTTCCTACACAGTTGTAAATATGCAAACCTGTTCTGTGTTTAACAAAATGTTACTTAGAAAAGATAAATACAGTTCCAATAATGCCTGCACATACTATTTTCTACTAATCTATTGTTTTGGCATTTGTCACTGTAATTGAACAATAGAGTCATTGCAGTTTATAGCAAACAAGATTTGGCATCCTATCATGTTGGTGCTTCACTACTGCACCCTTACTTCAGTGACATTACAAACAAAGTTAGCATTTATTGCCAATGCCAAATCCAAAATTAACCTCTTCCCAACCATCACTATATGTTAGAGCTCTCACCTTCCATTGTTTCGCATATTTATCCATTTTTATCCTAAAAGATATATCTTTTTCTTTACTACTCCACAACAAATAAATTTCACACTTGTCAAAACTCATTTCAGAAAGGATGTTATCCTCACTCCTTCCCTTTGAAATGTTCTTATTATCTCAATCGAGAGAGATCACTGTTCACAGGCACCATCAAAACCTTTTTACCTCAAATTAGTTCTCCTCAGCCTTTTGTGTTCTCGGATCTCAATCCCCTTCCCAAATACAGCTTGTTGTCCCACATCAGTCAGTGGATCCCTCCAGGCTTTAGCACCTATTCTGCAGAGTGCTCCAACTGTTTGGAACAGATTAACTCGGTTATTCCTGTAAAGATTCATTGTGAGTTTGACTGGAATGCTGTACGTTCAGCTCTGCACTCAACTTGCTACTAAATTAATGGGGTAACTGAAGTTGAGTTGATGGGAAACCGAAAGAAATCTGCAACATGAATCAACAAGACCATGAATTACATTTACCATGTACAGGAGTTTGAAGATGGACGAAACATCACTCAGAAATCTCAAAACTACTTGGGCAATCACCTAATTTAACACACTTTATCTCCCCCCACCCCTCCACCTCCAAAAAATCTCTATAATCTGGACTGGACTACACCCCTATAAATAAACAATTTGCTGCATTGGAAACTGGCACCAAAGGCACAGTGGATTGTGAAACAGAATAACTCAATTGCTTTGAACAGAACACAGATTCTGGGAAACAGTCCCGCTTTCCACTTTAACCAATGCAACCTCAGTAACAATGAAGCTCAGGAAAGCTGGAAAAGTAAACATTTATTCAATTCTTTTAAGAAAGTTTTTTTTTCCCCTCAGTGTCTGTCTTAGAAATAAAAGAAGGTACATTAAGAAAAAAAACATAATTAATACTAAAGGAAAATAACTAGTTTCCACATAAAATCTGTTAAGTATTAGCATAACAGACTAAGTCCTGAAGTTGGCCCAATGAGTTGAAGTGGTCAGGTAATTAAAACTGCTCTGATAGTAGTTCACAAAGCCTCTTTGATACAGCTTCTTTACTAGTCCGCACAGTGAGACGATACATCTGAAAAGAAACACAAAGTCAGCTCAAAACTAACCAGCATCAGTTCAACCATCAATGGTCCTAACTTTGGTGGCCATGAAGTGCTTTGAAAGGCTGGTTATGGCAGTAATCAACTCCAGCCTCCCCACTACTCTTGACCCACTCCAATTTGTCTGTTGGACCAACTGATCCACGTCAGATGCCATATTACCTGCCCTTCACTCCTCCCTAGACCATCTTGACACCAAGAACAGCTACTTAAGAATCCTACTCATTGATTACAGTTCAGCCTTCAACACTATTATCCACTTGAGACTGTTCACTAAACTTAGTGATCTCGGACTAAGCCCCACTCTCTGCAACTGGATCCTCAGTTTCCAGACCCACAGGCCACAATCAGTGAAGATTGGGGACGATATTTCATCCTCACTAACACTCACACTGGATCCCCCCACCCAGGGGTGCATACTCAGCCCGCTACTGTATACCCATGACTGCATTGCCAAATACCAGTCTCATGCCATTTACGCTGATGACACCATCATTGTCAATCAAAACTCAGATGGTGATGAAACAGGCTACAGATGGGAGATGGAAGACCTGGAAAAATGGTGCACTGAGAACAATCTAGCTCTCAAAACCAAGGAACTTATTACTGACTTTCGCCAGGATGTTACTCATGCCTCCCTCCACATTAACAGCACAGAAGTGGAACGAGTGAAGAGTGTCAAGCTCCTGACAGTGGTTGTCCACAGAAGCTTTCTTGGACTCTTCATGTGGATGCACTGGTTACAAGGGCCCAATGTCTCTTCTTCCTCAAGCAGCTGAGAAAATTTGGCATGGTGGTGAATACCCTTACCAACTTTTATAGGTGTGTCATCGAGAGCATTCTGTCTGGATGTATCACTACTTGGTATGGCAACTGTACCATTCAAGATTGGAGACAGTTACAGAGAGTGGTGAACTCAGCTCGAACAATCACAAAAGCCAACTTCCAATCGACAGAATCGATCTACCAGGCCTGCTAGCATTCTCAAAGATCCATCCCATCCTGGCAATGTTTTTCCACAACCTCTACCATCGGGGAGAAGGTACAGAAACCTGAACACATGCACCAGCCGGTTTCGAAACAGTTTCTACCCTACTATTGTTAGAATACTGAATGGACTCACAAACTCTTAACATTCATCTGTACCTATGCTTTCGTTTTTGCTTCTGTTTACCTATTATTTACTTATCTATGCTACTTAACTCTGTTATCTGCCTGTATTGCTCGCAAAACAAAGTTTTTCACTGTGCCTCAGTACACGTGACAATAAATTTAATTCTTTGATAATGGATAAGATCAGGTATGATCTTTCACTTCAAACCTATCTCCTTCTCAACCATACTACTCCTGGACATTGTCACTCCTTTATAATTCAAAAATTTGTCCAGTTCAGGCTTGAACATACTCACAGCTGAGCATCCATGACTGTCTGGGGTATACCGTTGCAAAGGTCCACAATTCTTTGGGTGGGAAAAAAAACTGTCATTGCCATCCCCTAGTCATTCCCTTATTGAGAGGAAGTAAGTACTGGTTCAAAGCTCTCCATGGAAGGGAAACACCCTCCCTAGTTTAGTCCATCAGATCCCTGAGGAAGAGAAACATGGGAACACAAAACAGGAGCAGGAGTATGCCATCGATCTCACTCCGCTATACAACATTATTGTGGCTGATTGTCTGTCTCAACACCATACTCTCACTCTCTCCCCAAACCCCATGACATCTTCAATCTCTAGAAAGTCATCTAGTTACTTCTTAAACATATTCAGTGACCTGATTTCTACAGGTTTCTGTGGTAGAGAATTCCACAGCTTCACTCATCTCTAAACAAAGACTCCTCATCTCAGTCAAAAGGGGTCTATCCTATATCGTGAGACCACAACTCTTGTAATGTTATATGTTCAATAAGGTCACCTCTCATTCCTTTAAATGCTAAGTTATATGTGTCCACTCCATTAAACTCTTCTCAGAGGCCAACCGCTCCAGGATGATCAATTCCAGCCTGTTTCAGTGGTCTGCAGCATCACAGATGCCAGTCTTCAGCCAATTTGATTCACTCCACATGATATCAAGAAACAGTTGGAGGCATTGGATATTGCAATGGCTATGGACCCTGACACCATTCCACCATTAGTTCTGAAGGCTTGTGATCCAGAACTTGCTGCTCCCCTAGCCCAGCTGTTGCAACATTGGCATCATTGTATTACGTGGAAAATTGCCCAGGTATGTCCTGTACACAAAAAAAAGGACAAATCCAACCCGGCCAATTACCGCCCTATTAGTCTACTCTCAGTAAGGTGAAGTAAGGTGTTATCAAGCAGCACTTGCTTAGCAACAACCTGCTCAGTGATGCCTCATTTGGGTTTTCACCAGGGCCATTCAGCTCTTGACCTCATTACAGCCTGGATCAGTGCAGCTCCAATAACACTCAAGAAGATCAACATCTTCTAGGACAAAACAGCCACTTGATTAGCCCCACATCAACCAGATGCAATATTCATTCCCTTTCCCACCAGTACACAGTTAAAACTCTGTGCATCATCTATAGGATGCACAACTCATCAAGGGTCTTCCAACAGCAACTCCCAAATCAGAAATATTTACAACTTATAACAAGAGATCCCAAATATCCTAGCAATTCCCAGTGGGCTCAGGTTGATGGAATGACAACTGCCAAACGTGTCAAGCTGACTGTCTGTGTGCAGCAGGATCCTGGGGAGCAGCTGCAAAAGGGAAAAACATTGGGACTGGCTCTCTGGTCACATACTCCATCAAAATGTCGATTTCGCTGCTCCTTGGATGCTGCCTGAACTGCTGTGCTCTTCCAGCACCACTAATCCAGAATCTGGTTTCCAGCATCTGCAGTCATTGTTTTTAACTCCCTGAAGCAGCCAATCTGACACACACCATCCCGATTGACAGGTTCATCAGCCAATCATTACAGCTGTTCTGTATCATCACAATCACAGAGCCATGAGAACCCCCTGAAGCACTGACAATCCTCCTTTCAATCTCATTCACCATGTGGCCCAAACATTCTGTCAGAGGCTATAGGTGTCTGCTATACTCAGTGACCTCAACATGTAAATACAAATACCACCTCTGGTGACCAAGAAAGTGACACACTGTTTTTCTCTCTCAAACAACATCATCAAGCACAGTGTACCAAATATAAATAAAATCTCTGCTCTTCTATTTCTCACACCAAATTTGAAAAATTTACTTTTCCTCATCTTATACTGTAGTTGTTATGTTGCAATTGCTCAGCTAACTGCAGTATCACTTTGCAGTGTCTCTATATCACCCTGACACCCAAATTTGGTGTGGGGTGTCTGGGTGGGGTGCTGTTTGGAGAGTCGGTGTGGACTCGATGGGTCAAATGGCCTGCTTCCACACTGAAGGGATTCTATGATTCTCAGTACAATAAAATTCTTTGATATGAGTAGGAAACATTAATATCTCAAAATGATTCCTTCTAATTTGCAAATCAATTAAACATTTTACAAATAATTGCAGCAGGGTTCTCCTGAACATTGGGAGAAAGTGAGGAGAGATATATCAAGGCTGCCATCCAGTGGAAGAGATTTGCTCTGCTCCAGCTACTTAGTGTGAAAATCCCAGACTTGGGATATTACCAAAAAAAAAGAAAAATTTCATCAAAAGTGTGCGTCTGGCACTGACCAGAAGATACACAAGCTCACAATAAGAAAGTTCAGTTGGTAGCAACAAGGTAATGACCAGAAGCTTCAGATAGCAAACTGGTGTCAATGGTGGAAAGATCAATGGGCCAGGAAGCACCTGAGGAGAGAATCAGACAGAATGGGTCCAACTCAGGTGCTTCTATCAGAATTGGGAAGACAAGGGCAGTAACAATCCCCCACTCCCCAACAATGCTCACTCAACCCTCCCCCTCCTCTCGACAACACCTCACCTCCCCTCCGCTCCCCACCGACAATGCTGACCCTTCATCCTCCTTGACACTGCTCACTCCCCAGTAGCCCTTGTTGCCAATCATGTTCACTCCTCCTCAGGATGTTTTCCCTGTTTTAATTATGCTGATGACAGATTAACTGTGTTCAGAAGAAAACTCACACCAGACCCAAAACATTAACTTTATGTTTCTCTCCAGAGATGCTACCAAACTTGCTGAGTTTCTCCAGCACTTTCTGTTTTTGTTTCAGAATTCCAGCATTGTTTTTTTTCCCATTTTTGTAATGTCTGTCCACAAACCAATTGTCTTCTTTGTACCCCTTATTTTCATTTATTAATTTGTTTTAGAGTTATCATCTTGATTCACTTGTTCATTATGATTAATTAATAAATGAGTTTTCTAATTCTCCCTCACTCCCTCATGTTGTACCCAGCCTAACTACTGAAGCAATAGCAGCTCGGAAACTGCAGGACTCTGAATCCCATTTTCCAGCAGTGGGGCTTCGGATGAAGGTGTGCAGATTGTCACTCCCAATTTTTGTTTGGAAAGATGGGAGCACTGGGATATAGTGTGTGATTGACTGTGCAGTGTGGTATTAACTAGAGAAAGATCAACAGGGAACCAACACTTAAAACATCCAAACTACAACACACCATTCCTCATTCCCATGTTAAAGTGACTACTTGTGGTGAACCTGTAATCAGGAGATGTCTCTAGTTCATGTACAAAGACAGGGATTCAAAGGTGGGGGGGGGGGTGATGTTGAGGGGCTGAAAGGAACAGGGTGTACAAAGAGTACAAAATATTAGAGGCAGCATTGGAAAATGGCAATTGCTGCTCATTGACACAACAAATATTAGGTGCAAATCCTCCTTTCACTTCCCACTTCAAGTAGATACTGAGGGAAACTTACAATTTACTTAACCAACAGCACTATAATTATGTGGGAAGTAAAGGTTACTATGAAGAAAAACTGACACACCGAGACTCGTTCTGAGCTGACAGTGTTACCGTTTCTTCCTGAACACATACCTCAGCCTGAGTGTTGGGCTCCAAGCGAAGTAAACATCCAACCTGGATGTTCCTTGTGTGAATAATTCCAGTGCCCACAAAATTCGCCAAATTGGGATCCACCCCATTCAGAAGTACAACACCAAATCCCAATAGCTGCAGGATGAGAAGTAAAATAGTTTGACATTAGTCGAACATGGGCTCAAATTGAAAGTATCACTAGCCGATCAAATTGAACAACCACATCATCTGAATGTAGACTGCTCTTCCACAACACTAGATGCTCCCAGGAGTATTTTTAATATGTACATTCAGGTGCTTTAAAGAAAACAATGAATAAAAACACATAACTCAAGGCCCAGATGAACCAGACAAGTGATCTCTGGGCTGCTGTCATGGACATTTCTTAAGAATGAGGAAATTATCCCTGCACTAAGTATTCTGGTCTATTCAATTCTAGACATCTAAAATGTTAATCTAGGATCTTCCCTCTCAAAATTAATGAGTAGACTATAGCCCATGAAAATACAATGACTGAGAGGTTACTCTGTTCGAGTTTCTGATGGTAGACCATACATATGGATTCGACACAACCAGAAGGCAGTGAAGTATTTTTGCAGTTCCTCGGAAAGAGAATAGTGGAAAAGGGTCAATCAATTTGCAAGTTCCCAAACACAGCAATGTAATAATGAGCTCATCTGTTTTTCTGACGTTGACTGAAAGATGAATGTAGGTCAGTATGCTAGAAGGAAATCCCTTGTTCTTTGAAAGTGTTGCAGGATCCATTGTGTTTGTCTGAGGGAGGAGATGGGACCTTGTACCTTGGACAATGCAATGCTGGAGTCTCAGCCTAGACTTCTATCTTCAAGTCTCTGAAGTGGGACTTGAACCCACAACCTTCTGACTCAGTAGTAACCATGCACTCACTGACAGCTGTGAAGAGAGATCAGTGTGTAGTATAAATGAAGGAAATCAAGTCGTTGAATACCAGTTATGATGGCGAAGCATGCACAAGATCTGCGAAAGATGATTATATATTTACTAGAGATTACAGCAACATTTTGCAGTGTTATCTTAACTGGCTCTCAAAATTTACATGTATTTCCATGTTAGTTTTAAATGTCATAATAGAATTAACAGATGAATAAAGATCAGAAACAATAAACATTAACACTATTGAACTACAACAACAAAAAGGTTCACAGTTTGTTAACATAGAAGTCAAATGCAAACACACGCATACATTGGCAGCACCACTGCAAGTTATTTTTATTCATTCAAGGGACGTGGGTGTCACTGTTTCCCGTTCCTAGTTGCCCTTGAGAAGGCGATGGTGAGCTGCCTTCTTGAACTGCTGCAGTCCCCGTGCTGTAGGTAGATCCATAATACTGTAAAAGGAAGGAATTCCAGGATTTTGACCCATCAACAGGGAAGGTATTATTCCAAATCGGGATGGTGAGTAGTTCAAGGGGAATTTGCAGGTAGTGATGTTCCCATGCCAAAGTACTGATTTTCTGATGGTGCAGCACTCCCTCAACATTGTCCTTCTGACAGTGTGTCACTCCCTCAGTACTGACCCTCCAACAGTGAAGCACTCCCTCAGTATTGACCCTCTGACAGTGTAGTGCTCCCTCAGTACTGACCCTCCGACAGTGTAGAGCTCCCTTAGTACTGACTGTCCGATATTGAGCACTCCCTCAGTGCTGACTCTCAGATAGTGCTACCTCTCTCAGTACTGACTCTTAGAAGTCCAAGCCTACACTGTCTGCTGTGGTTTAGGGCTTGAACCCACAGTATTTGATTCAGATATTGTTGTGCAGAGGCCAATGTTCCAACCTGGAGACAAGGTTCAGTGTTTTTAAATTTGTACAATTTGATTTTTACCTTTGCTTTAGTCATGTCTGGATCCATTAGATACTTTGCTTTAAATATCTGCTGAACTTCCTGCTGTGAACTAGAGGATCAGAGAGAAAATACTTTGTGAATAAAACTGCAGGAGAATGAGAACTCTGAGAATCTACACAATGTTTACATTGTAATTCTTCCTGCTCAGAGAATAGTGAAGAAACAGTGTTCAACAGTGAAACATAAACCCAACTATCTATGTTGGGAGGCTTCTGAAAATGTGATAGACTGTCAGCTTGCTGGTCAAGTATTGACAAAACGCAAGAGAAATATCTCAAGGTTCACCTAGCATTAGGAGATGAAATGAGGGGTTTGGAGTGCAGTGGAGGGTACAGTGCCATGAGGAGGGGGCTCAGGGTGAATCTGCTGAAGTAAAGATGAGGGAACCTGGGCTGAAATTCCCAACTGCTTGGGAATTTCAAACCTGGAGAATGATGAGCTTTCCATAGATGTGCTGTAGTCCTGGGCAATTGTAGTCTTGGGCAATCCCCAGACAGAGATGCCAGATAGACTCTCAGGACAGGATGGAGAATTGGTACTGACCTTCCTCCAGTGGGGCATTCCGTCAGTACTGACCCTCTAACAGTCAGTGCTGCAGCATCTCCATCACCCATCACTCCACTCACTCCTGGCAAAAGTAGCGTTAATGCAGCACTGATCATTCTTCAACTGGGAGTTGAGACAGTTTGGCATTCTTCTTATGCCATGGAGGAATTTTTGTTTTAATTTCTGGGATGTGGAACATGTTGGCCCATTTATTTCCCATCCCTATTACCCTGTAAAAAATGGTGAGCTGCCTTCTTGAATCACTGCTTTAGGTACACCCACAATGCTGTTAGGAATACGTCAACCCCTTCCTCCCTGGAATGAGTCTAATACATCTCTTTTGAACTGCACCCAATGCAAATATATGCTTCCTTAAATACTGTGGACTGTTCTCCAGGACTGTGATGGATTTTTACCTTTTTGATCAGATATCTGCCTGGGTACTAGGCTGAATATAGTAGGTTGCTATGTCGCTTTCACCTGTTTAGTTGCTTCCATCGTTGAAAGAAGTCCTCAGACGACATTTCTGTGGGCTGGAGAAACTTGTTCACTGTGATAGGCAAATTAACAGAGATGTTCTGCAGCACACCATCATGTCTGTATGAAAGAAAACCACAAGAGGAGGACAAGAGGATAAGCAGGGCAAGCCTTTCCCCACTCTAATGTCTGCATAGTTGCTTTGACCAAAGGTTTCTACCTGAACTGGATCTTAAGGATTGGCACCTCGACAAAGTCAGAGATACACTCAATGTTTAACATCTGCTGAATCTGGGCACCTCCTTCAAGTGTGGAGTTGAGAGGCTTGAGTTGAATATTCAGTTGTAGAAGATAGTTAAAGAAATGGTTATACACAAAGGGACTCATGTATGAAAAATATAGAGAGCCATTACATAAAGACATATACAGTCATTCAGCCATGGGACAGGTTAAAACAAACTTCAGTGAACTATTGGGATACAGTGAGAACAAAGTGACCATTCAACATTGTTGCTTCACCCCTCAGCCCAGCACGTCCCTTCCCACAGCCTCAAAATAATTGCCTCAAAAAGAACAGGCTGCATTCAGCACTCAGTCTCAAGGCCTGTTTCACTTTCAAGGACATGTACAGTACTTGATTTTGACTTTAGTGGGGCCTTAAAGATTGACTTGCTTTGGACTTTAGCTTGTCCAGTCTATCGTCATTTTCACCCATTTTAGAAGCCACAATTTGTCCAATTGATTTGTGGATTTGGTTTATCAAGCAGCACCAGGATCTGGTCACACTGAAATGTCACCGACATTTAAACTAAAAGGTAAATCAATTCACTTTGAAACAAATCTTAGGACTAGCACAGAACATTTGATATTATAAAACCTGTAAACATCAGAAGTGCAGCTCAGATCCAACCAAGAGCAAGTTCTAAGAGGACTGGTAGTTTTTCTGGATGTTGATCTTAGCTCAAGAACTCAGTGCATTCGAAGCACAATTCAGTCTCATTAAACTGGAACTGAAAGTTGACTAAAAGTCACCATTAACTCTCTTCTTCTTGACGAGAACACGAGCATCGATCTGTGCCCTGTCAGTCCCAGAGAGTGATGGATTCTGAAGATTTTCCTCTGCAGAGGTGACTGGAGTTTACAATGATGTTGTCAACTTCCCAGTGTGAGGAGATGTAAAAATCAGCTTTACCACAGAGGTTAATAACAATGACCAAAGTAATGCTTAGGCGGTAATCTGGCAGCAGGTACCCGAGTCTGATAGAAGGCTGTAAGCCTGAGACCAGGGCTATGTTAAATACACAGCTCAAGGCGGTACTTAAGGCGGCCAGCAATGTCGGAGCTCTCTCTGATCATACAATGGCAAATTGGAGTTTAAAAATTCCACATCATTCCCTGAATAAGGGATTCCCAACTAAGATACCTCCCACAAACAAATCCAGTCAGAGATAAAAATAACAGGTCCTGAATCTGACTCATCGCGGGTGCACTATACGAATACAAATGAAAAATCAAACGTGCTATTTATAAAAATGTATCCACTTTCCAGTGTTTAAAAGGTGGACTTCTGTAACAAATCACTGGTGTGCACAAAATACTTTCATCAGATTCATACATCATAATTATTTCTTCAGATTGCATCAGTGTTGAGACCTTGATTATTTTTATGGTTCTCATATTTGGTTAGGAGGATTGAAGTTGAATGTCGACATTGGAGTAGCATATTGTTTTGGTAAGGAAAACAAAGCAAATTAAATGATGTTTGGTTATAGAATTGGCCTGGAGAGATAAAGGCAGGTTAATTGCTGTTCCCAGAACACTACAGGCATTTTGGCTTCGAGAAGTTATGTTCAAGGATTATACACTGGTTGGATGTTGAATGGAATAGTGTGAGGCAGCCAATCACAAAGAATGTTGAAATAGAAAGTGGGTGTCTGCGTGAGGGATGTTTCCATCTGTGTATGTGAGGGGTATTTCTGTGTATGCATGAGGTTGTCTGTGTGTGTGTGAGGGGTGTTTTCATGTGTGTGAAGGGAGGCCGTGCGCGTATGTGTTTGTGAAGGGAGTCTCTATGGATGTCAGGAGTGGCTGTGTGTATGCGAAGGGTGTGTGTGAGGGGTGTTGCCATGTGTGCTCGTGATGAGTCTTTATGTGTTCAAGTGAGGGGTGTCTCCGTCCTGTGTATGAGAGTGAGGGGTGCCTCTGTATGCCAGAATGAGAGATGTCTCTGTGTATGTGTGTGAGGCGTGTCTATGTGTGTGCTTGTGAGGGGTGTCTCTGTGCATGTGTGTGAGAGAAGGGGAGTCTCCATGTGTGAGTGAGGGATGTCTCTTTCCTGTGTATGAGAGTGAGGGGTGCCTCTGTATGTGTGTGTGCGGCGTGTATATATATATAGTGTGTGTGTGTGTGTGTGTGTGTGTGTGTGTGTGTGTGTGTGTGAGGGGTGTCTCTGCGTATTTGAGGGATGTCTCTTTACTTGTGAGGGGTGATTCTTTGTGTGCGAGGTGAGTCTCTGTGTGTGTAAGGGGTCTCTATATGTATGTGTGAGGGGTGTCTCTGTGTGAGGGGTACCTATGCATGTGTAAGCGGTGTCTCTACGTGTGTGAGGGGTGCCTCTGTGTATTAGAGGTGTGTGTGTATGAGAGGGGTGTCTCTACGCGCGTGAAGGGTGCCTCTGCGCGTGTGAGGGGTGTCTCCGTATGCGTGAGGGATGTCCCTGTGTATCAGAGGGGTGTGTGTGAGGGGTGTCTCCGTGTATTAGAGGTGTGTGTGAGGGTTGTCTCTCCGTGTGTGTGTGTGTGTGTGTGTGTGTGTGTGTGTGTGTGTGTGTGTGTGTGTGTGTGTGTGAGAGAGAGAGAGAGAGAGAGAGAGAGAGATGTCTCTACGTGTGTGAGGGGTGTCTCTGTGTGCGTGAGGAATATCTCTGTGTATCAGAGGTGTGTGTGTGTATGTCTGTGCATGTGTGAGGGGTGTCTCCGTGTGTGAGGGATGTCTCTTTGTGCATCTATCTGGGTCTTGGTCTTCACTTTACTTCCTGTCCATTTGGCTCTCTTGGCCAGCTCCCACATCTTTATCATGTCCCCTCCTCCATGGCCATTCTGTCCTCAATGACCTCCCTCCAGGAAATTGGTGTCTCTGTCATACCGATATGCCTGGGGTGGTGCCTGCTGAGTCTCACTGACACATAGAGACTGTTCAGTGAAACAGTCTGTCCTTCAGATCAGAAAGTGAAATGTAGAAACACTTCAGCAGGTTCGAAAGTCAGACACAAGAATCCACCAGGCAGTTGCCTCAAGTCAGGAAGGGACAAATGTATACACAGCTCTTCTTGTTTGACTGTTGGTTGTGTAAGTGGGGGATTGGTAAAAAATTGCGAGCACACATTTTGTGCAGAGAAAGAAGAAAAGCCATAATGATTCAAATTTCCCAACAGCATCCCGGCTATCATTCACCTTCATTCACTTCCATTCACCAGGAATCTGGGCAAAAACCAGCAATCACAGCAACTTCAGGTAACCGACAGCCAACAAGTGGAAAAGCTGCTGTCTAATTACCGAATTGGAGAGGACTGTATCGGCTGGCTCACAAGTCAATGTTCGCTTTTAAACAAATCTTTTCACATTAAGGATATTGGCTGAAAGATTTCCCGGGTAGATAATCACTGAGGTAAAAGCGACAAATTTGACCAAAGTCTTGTTACCATAAAAGATATACATCCGACCTGCAGGTAGAGAGAGAACCTGGGTTAGCAGATACACACCACTCAACCATCTCCATTCAACAACTTATTACGGGATTGCCATATTCCTCATCCTGTGTCCCTAGGTTCAACCCCATTCTCAAAATGTTCATTCCCATAATCATAAATAATTCCAGATCGCTCCACAAAAGCTATGATGAAGGAGATCAGAATTCCAGAAAGTGCTTCATTTGTGAAAACGGACTCTAATTTAATATCTGCTCATGTTCATTAACTGCAAAGCAGAACACAGTATAGGGGACACATTCATAAGGCAATAAAATGTCTTCTACCTGAATAAGCAGAACTTCTTAACTTTTTTCTACTGCTGACTGTGTCCTCTCTGGTCTGAAAGGTGCTGGGGTGGCAGGGAGAGTTCTATGAACACAAATGCACTCCAATCTCAGACAGTGACAGCCGGCAAGCTGCTGAATGGTTCGGGCATTACAGGCAGACCTGAGCTGGCTATGTCTCTCTCTTAATATACTCCCAGCAGCGGGGAAGCAAACTCGATGGATTGGTAATGGGAAGCCCACTCACAACATAGCCAGACTGAATCCTGTGCAGCTACCCACTGCCTGAACATGAAAGAGAATCTCAAATTAAATATTCTATCCCTAACATTAGAAAGTCAGGTAGACAGCAAGCAAGACGGAGAGAGTGTGACCATGTGTTCAAAAGGGAACAGAACAGCCCTCAGAGTAGGAATGGTGTCAGAAAAATGCCTTGAATGTGGTGAACTCTGGACAATTCGTGATGGGGAACAGCCAGCATCGCGTACATCCCCAAAAAAATACCCAAGTCACTCTGAGATGAGCTATCAATGTTGCAATGAGTAAGAGTGACATACGTGTCTCTGAGACCTGCTCTCACTGCTTCAGAAGGCCATCAACCAGAAGGTGCAAACAGCAGTGAACTGGGATCACCATTGGCTCATTCATGTTCCCTACTTAGATCTATCAACAATGGCATTGTTGCAATGTCAAATACTTTTGGGAACTACTGGCGATGCATGGCAGGCTTATCAAGCTGACAAGCAGCATTCTGGCAGCTCCTCAGCTTCTAATCTGAGGGCCACAAAACACTTCACCAAATCTCTTTTCTTCAAATCTTGATGCAATTGCTCTGTCATTCCACTCTATCTCTAGTCAATGCTTCAATCATATTCAAATCCAACAGGAAAACTGGACAAAGCAGGGAAGTTGCGTACCAGACCCAAGCGTCAATGAGAAGGTGGGGCAGTAAGGGGTAAGGGAGGGGGAGAGAGATACAGACAAAATAACAAAAATTTACCCAAATTCTGTCTAAATTCAGATTTCACGCCAATCTGCAAAAGCTGGTTCTCAAATAAGATGCCATTATTTTTGCAAATGAACCTGGAAGAGAAAAACAAAAGAGATATGAGTGAGAAACAGTCTGCAAAGAAAAGAGTCTAAATTAGAGTGGTGCTGGAAAAACACAGCAGGTCAGGCAGTATCCGAGGAGCAGGAATATCGACGTTTCGGGCAAAATCCTTTCATCAGGAATGAAAGGCTTTTCCCCAACACGTCAATTTTCCTGCTCCTCGGATGTTGCCTGACCCGCTGTGCTTTTCCGGCTCCACTCTAATCTAGACTCTGATTTCCAGCATCTGCAGTCCTCACTTTTGCCTTGCAAACAAAAGAGAATGAGCAAGTGAAAGTGTGAGTGAGACAGCAAGCAAAGGGCAGTGAAAAAGAGAGAATAAAGTGAAAGAAGTTGAGCAAGTCAGAGAATAGAGGTGAAGGTGAACAAGAGAGAATAAGATAAAGTGAGAGGGAAAGAACAAGTGAAGAGTAAAATTTGATTGGATTTATTGTAGTCAAGTGTATCTAAGTACAGTGAAAAACTTTTTTATGATCAGTACAGGCAGATTATAGTAAGCGAGGACATTCAGATCATAGGGTGCTTAGAGCACGGCATACTGGTGACACTGCACAGGAGGCGCACACACCAAGATCAACATTAACAAGATCAAGATTATTTGAAGTTAAAGAGTCCCATTCATCAGTCTAATAACAGCACAGAAGAAGATATTCTTGATTCTGTTGTTGCTTGTGTTCAAAGCTTCTGTATCTTCTGCCTGATGGAAGAGGTTGTAGGAGAGCATTACCAGAATGGGGTGGGTCTTTGATGATGTTGGTAGTCTTTCTGCGGCAACGTGAAGTGTAAATGGAGTCCAAAGATGGCAGGTTGGCTTCTATGATGGTCTGGGCTATGCACACAACCTTCTGTAATTTCTTATGGTATCAACCATGCCGGTATGCACCCAGATAGCATGCTTTCTAAGTGGAAGAGTTGGAACAAAGGAGAATAAGTGAAGGGGGCGAGCGAGAGAACTGAGTGAGCACAAGAGATAGCAAATAAGAGAGAGAGGAGAGAGAATACATGAGAAAACGTGAGCAAGACAATAAGATAGAGAGCGTGAGTCAGAAGGAAAAAATGGAAGAGTCAGAGTGAGCGATAATAAGTGAAAGAGAGTGAGTGATGGAGAATTAGTGAAAAAGGGTGAGCAAGGGAGAATTAGTGAAAAAGGGTGAGCGAGGGAGAATAAGTGGAAGAGGGTGAGCGAGGGAGAATAAGTGGAAGAGGGTGAGCGAGGGAGAATAAGTGGAACAGGGTGAGCGAGAGAACTGATCTGGGAGAAGAAAGAGAATTTTCTAGGGTGTGGGGTTATGTAAACTACTTGGGGCCTGAGTGTGAGAATAAATGATAATGCCTGATTAAGTCATGCTCCTGTCTCTGCCTCTTTCCAATGTCTGTAGCATCAGGAACCTCAATACACAGGAAAAATGACTCAAATGTGCATTTGTCATAGAATCATAGAATTTTACAATACAGAAAGAAGCCATTCAACCCTACTGTCTGTACTGACTCCCAGAAAAGCTACCCAGCTAGTCCAGTTCTCTGGCCCTATCTCTGCAGCCCTCTAACTTCTTCACTTCAAATATATATCCAGCTCTTTTTTTGAAACCTCCTATGGAATCCACCACCTGTCAGTCAAAATATCAGCAAATTTTCCAATCCAGCTTCGCAGTAGGTCATTCGATTATCGTGTACAGTACCTTCCAAAACTGTCCTTGGCACTGGCAACCTGCGAGATCACCCCAGGGCTCACATTTGAGAACACATCCAACAATAAACTGCCTCGAGATGGATGTGTGGGGTCTGGGTTCTCCAAATGGACTGATCCAAGGCCCAGAAGATCAGTTGATGGATATGTGGTTGGCTGTAAAAGAAACAAGTATCACAACGCAGTCTTACTAAAATTCCTTCTGTATGAGCGTGAGAGACTACACAGTGTTTTAAGAATTACAAAACAGCTCAATATATGGCTCAAGTGAATTCATCAGCTTCAAAGCTCACACGTGTTGTCAAATAGTGTCATGTTTCCTCAAACATCCATCTTGTCCCTATCAACAGCAAATGGAGCTCAATGTTCACTTCTCAACTTCTTAACTTCTTCAATACTGTTCAAGATGTCAACTCAAGGCCAGGTTTGGGATTCAGCACTCAAGAGACGGGAGTGTTTCCAATTGAAAGCCAGCAGCTCATTTTACCTTTCAAACACAGCTAGTGCAAAACAAACATCACAGGTCTGAACAACACTACTACACCTTGAAAATAGCCTCAAATAGGTATTGCAGCGGGAGAAACTTGTGTCCAAATAGGATCACAAATCGGCAGCAGAACCATAATGGAAGAGTGCACTGCTGTTAAAAGGCAACTGGTTTGGGACAATTGAGGTCCTTCCCAATGACAGGCAAAGGTAGGGCAAACAAATCCAACGTTCACTGGATGACAAAGGTGAAAGAAGTAAATATGAAAGAAGAATGACAGGCATTAGGTAGAAAATACAACTGAAAACCAAGGTGAATGTAGAATGTTCAGAGAGGAGGTGAGAAAGCAAGTAAGAGAAGCAAAGAGGGAGCATCAAAAGAAACTGGCAGCTAAACATAAATGGGAGCCCCAAAATCTATGTACAAATATGTACATAAATATTACATAAGTTGTAAAAGTAGGTGTGGGGCTGAATCAAGAAAATTAGACATAGAAGCACAGGTAGAGTATTGAGTGAATATTTTTCATCTGTCTTTTCCAAGGAAGACGATGCTGCCAAAATTCTAGTGAAAGAGGAAGTAACTGAGACACTGGAAAGAGTAAAAATTAATAAAGACAGCTGTTAGAAAGGTTGGCTAAAATAGAGTTGATTAGTTACTAGGACAGGATCAAAATTACTAGCATCGAGAATACTGAAGGGAGTAAGAGTGAAAATTGCAGAGAAGCTGAATGAATAAATTCGCCTTATTGTCACGTATACTCAATGAAAACAGTGAAGAATTTATATGTCCCCACTTACAGTGCCACCTTAGGTACAAAGGTACCTAGGTACAGCTTCTTTAGTTACAAGAGCTCAAAAAATAGAAAAACAAAATGTCCAGCATTGCAGAAATCAAAGTCTAGAACAGTAATCTTCCAACCCGGGCAAAAGTGAGGACTGCGGATGCTAGAGATTAGAGTCGAAAGTGTGATGCTGGAAAAGCACAGCAGGTCAGACAGCATCCGAGAAGCAGGAGAATCAATGTTTTGGGTAAAAGCCCTTCATCAGGAATGAGGCTGGGAGCCTAGGGGATTGAGGGATAAATGGTAGGGAGGTGAGGCTGGGGGGGAAGGTAGCTGCGAGTGTGATAAATGGATGAAGATGGGGGTAATGGTGATAAGTCACAGGGAGGGTGGAGTGGATAGGTGGGAAGGAAGATGGGCCGGTAGGACAGTGCCAAATTCAAAGGGTGGATCTGGGATACGGTGGGAGGAGGGAAAATGAGGGGAAGTTTATTCAATTCTACCTCATTACCCAGTACCAGATTCAAAATAGCTTGTTCCCTGGTTGGCTCCATTTCATATTGCTCTTGGAAACTACCCTAACGGACTCTATGAATTTGTTGCTGTCCACATTGTTTCCAATTTCTTAACCTAATCAACATGAAATTAAAGTCACACATAATTATTGCTCTGCTCTTTTTACAAGCTCCCGCTATTTGTTGATTTAGAATCTCTCCTACAGACTGGCTACTGTTTGGGGGTCTGTACATTACTCCTATTAATATCATCTTTCTCTTGTTTTTTTTTATCTCCACCCAATTAATTCTACATCATCTGAGCTTAGATAATCTCTCACAACTGTCTTCATTTCATCTCTTATTAACAGTACTTCCCCACAACCTTTGCCATCCTGCATGTTTCTCTGAAAGGTCAAACGTTCCTGTGTGTTAAGTTCCCAGTTTTAGTCTCCTTGTAATCAGGTTTCTAGAATGGCTCTGACATTGTTTGTACTATCAGCTTG
The DNA here is from genome assembly GCF_020745735.1 of Hemiscyllium ocellatum. Taxonomy (NCBI): domain Eukaryota; kingdom Metazoa; phylum Chordata; class Chondrichthyes; order Orectolobiformes; family Hemiscylliidae; genus Hemiscyllium; species Hemiscyllium ocellatum. The sequence continues at coordinate 11,079,501 of NC_083418.1, read as the reverse complement.
TCTACCTCAATCTGAATGTTTCATGCACTAAGATACAAAGTCTTTAAGTTTGTTCTATTGTCAAATTTCCTTAAACTGGTGTGACTCTTTAGTGCAATATGACATTTGTGCATTCAATGCCTTCCTTTTATACTCTGGTAGCAATCAGTCCCATCACAAATCTGAAATCCTACTTTGTCCTTCACTTTTGATTTATTAATTTTCTTGGCAACCAAGCCCACTCCCCACTATTAAAGTTTAAGGTCTATCCACAGCCCTAGTTGTGCCATTTGCCAGGTCTCTGCATGATTCAGGTTGAAAATGTGTTGCTGGTCAAAGCACAGCAGGCCAGGCAGCATCTCAGGAATAGAGAATTCGACGTTTCGAGCATAAGCCCTTCATCAGGAATAAGAGAGAGAGCCAAGCAGGCTAAGATAAAAGGGAGGAGGGACTAGTGGGAGGGGCGATGGAGGTGGGATAGGTGGAAGGAGGTCAAGGTGAGGGTGATAGGCCGGAGTGGGGTGGGGGCGGAGAGGTCAGGAAGAGGATTGCAGGTTAGGAGGGCGGTGCTGAGTTGAGGGAACCGACTGAGACAAGGTGGGGGGAGGGGAAATGAGGAAACTGGAGAAATCTGAATTCATACCTTGTGGTTGGAGGGTTCCCAGGCGGAAGATGAGGCGCTCCTCCTCCAGCCGTCGTGTTGTTGTGTTCTGCCGGTGGAGGAGTCCAAGGACCTGCATGTCCTCGGTGGAGTGGGAGGGAGTTTAAAGTGTTGAGCCACGGGGTGATTGGGTTGGTTGGTTCGGGCGGCCCGGAGGTGTTCTCTGAAGCGTTCCGCAAGTAAGCGGCCTGTCTCACCAATATAGAGGAGGTCACATCGGGTGCAGCGGATGCAATAGATGATATGTGTGGAGGTACAGGTGAACTCTCCCTCCCACTCCACCGAGGACATGCAGGTCCTTGGACCCCTCCACCGGCAGAACACAACAACACGATGGCTGGAGGAGGAGCGCCTCATCTTCCGCCTGGGAACCCTCCAACCACAAGGTATGAATTCAGATTTCTCCAGTTTCCTCATTTCCCCTCCCCCCACCTTGTCTCAGTCGGTTCCCTCAACTCAGCACCGCCCTCCTAACCTGCAATCCTCTTCCTGACCTCTCCGCTCCCACCCCACTCCGGCCTATCACCCTCACCTTGACCTCCTTCCACCTATCCCACCTCCATCGCCCCTCCCCCTAGTCCCTCCTCCCTACCTTTTATCTTAGCCTGCTTGGCTCTCTCTCTTATTCCTGATGAAGGGCTTATGCTCGAAACATTGAATTCTCTATTCCTGAGATGCTGCCTGGCCTGCTGTGCTTTGACCAGCAACACATTTGCAGCTGTGATCTCCAGCATCTGCAGACCTCATTTTTTACTCGATGATTCAGGTTGAGCCTATCTGATCAGAACAGCTCCCTTCTTCCCCAGTACTGATGCCTAAGTAGCATGAATTCTAACCTGTTTCTCCCACACTTACCTCTGAGCCATGTGTTTAATCTTGTTGACCCTGTACCAGTTTACCTGTTGCTCAGGTAGTAATCCAGCATTATTAACTTTTTGGTTCAGCCTTCTCATTTAATCCCTAGCTGTTCATATTCTCTCAGAACCTCTTTCATTTATCTGCCTATTTTATTGGCACTTATGTAGACCAACTGGTTCTTTCCCCTCCCATTCCAAATTCCTCTGCAGACTAGATAAGATATCCTGAACCCTGTCATCAGGCTGGCAACACTGCCTTTGTGTCTCTTGATCCCGACCACAGAGAATTGTTTCTATTCCCCTGTCAATACTATCCCTGATTACAACCACAGTTCTCCCCTCTAACGAATGGCTCCCTGTAGCATGGTGCTAAGGTCAGTTGGCTCATCTTCCCTACAGCCCCTACTCATCCACACAGGGAGCAAGAATCTCAAACCTGTTAGACAGTCTCAGGGGCTGAGGCTCTATCAGCACTACCTCCTGGATACCTCTACCTGCCTCACTCATAGTCACATCCTCCTGTCCCTGACCATTGACTGAATTTGAGGTAGTTAATCTAAGAGGTATGACTGCCTCCTGAAACACAGCATCCAGATAACTCTCCCCCTCCTTGATGTGTTGCAGGATTGGAAGATCAGACTCCACCTTATTATTCTGAGGCAGAGTTCCTCAAGCAATCATCACATGCTACAGATGTGGTCATTATGAACCACAATGGGGCCCTACACCATGCAATTACAACAAATCACCTCGCCTTAGTATTTTAATTACCACGTTCTTAACTTGTATTTTTTTTGGAAATTGCCCATTGGTATTTTAGTTTTTAATCTGCAAACAATAATTCTAGACAAAATTAACCATCATTTGGACAAATGTGGATTTGTAAAGAGCAACTGGTTTGCTTAAGTTTTTGATGACTTAACATAGTGGGTTAATATGGTATACAGGGGTTCTGCAAAAACGGAGTCCAAAGTAACAAGCCTGTCAGGCAAGTAAAAGCCAAAGGAATTAGGGGAGGTGGTAGCATGGATATGATGTCGACTGAGTGGCAGGAAACCAAGTCATGGTAAATAGTTGCCTCTCAGACTGCAGGGACATGAGGTCAGCCTCTCCATGGGTCAGTATTAAAACAACTGTTTTTATTAATCTATATAAAACTTAGTTACAGTAGGATGTGCAGGCCATAGTTTTAAAATGGGCAGCTGAAATATAACGTGGAAGCATTATAAACTGAGGGGACACAGTCGGGTGGAATGGGCAGAAATACAGCAAGTGAGATGCAATGCAGAGAAGTGTGAAGTGGTACATTTTAGAAGAAAGAACAAAAAGAGGCAATTTAAAATAGAGTGTAAAATTCTAAAGAGGATGCAGGAAAGCAGGGAGCTAGTTTTACATGGAAACAAAACACTGAACATGATAGGGCAAGTTGAGAAATCAGCACTAAGGCATATGAGATCCTGGACTTTATAAATTAGAGGCATAGAGATTAAAAGCAAACAAAAACAGAAATAATAGTCAGTCGTGATGAGAAATATTTCAAGTACTATGTGATTCTTCTTCTGAAGTAAGGGGAAATTGAAAAATGATTTTAGGTTGTTGAAAGGGTGGTAGGACAAAAGGGAAAGTCAGGGTCACACCAAAGGATGAGAAAAGTTTGGAGAGGGAACTTTAATAGAGATCTTCAAAATCATAAGGGGGCTGGACATAGGAGACCGAGAGAAATCTTTCCCATTGGCAAAAAGATTGAGAAACATAGGACACTGCAAAAGAATCTGAAACAGCACAAAGGAAAACCTTTTTCTCCAGAGCAAATGGTTAGGAGCTGAAATGCACAACCCGACAGTGCAGTGGAGGCAGGGGACAGAAGAGGAATTGGATAATTACCTGAAGTAAATATTTACAGAACTACAGGGAAAGGTGGAAAGTGAGAGAGTCGAGTTGCTCCTACAAGGCCTGGCACAGACATGACTGGATGTCATGCCTCGTGCAGTAACCAACTTATTGATTTGACATAGCAGAACCTGTGACTGTGACATAAATCATAATGAACACCATTCTGAGTCCCATACCATGGGGTGGAGCACTGTGAGTTCAGAGTTGCCATTAACATCAGCATTCTGTTCCTTCTTTACCACCTCCAGATTAGCCAAGCTGCTGGATTCCTTCTTCTTCTTCAGCTTGTTAAGGATCGAAGATTCCCTCTCTGGAAATGGTGGCATCTCCTCCAACACAGTTGCCTAGCAAGAAATAAATCAGTTAGCTCTGAGGATGTTCAAAATTCTGCAAATATGTCCAGTAAACAACAGGGAAAACCTAGCGCAATTAGAAAATGTGAAAATATCCCAGTTGACATACCTGACAGTGGCTCTGGAATCCTTTCGGCTGACATTGTACAGAGATAGATAGACCACATGTTGCATTTCAGCCCATACTGCAGCAATACCTTGGAGATGTCAGTCCTCACCATTATTCAGGTCCACCTTCTGGAAGTGTTTGGTACTATGTGAGAACACAGCTCCCCTTCTTCCAACTCCAGTCAACATTCCTTCTGCTACCTCCTGACTTGGTTGAGATGTTAGGCAAAGCTCATCTTCCAGTTAATAATACCCTCTGCTGCTCCAACCCCAATTCAGTACCAACTCTGACTGGCTCCCTAATTCTCAGAACTGCCTGTTAGCTATGCAATCCCAGGTCCCACAGCTCCCTCTCTCTTCCCAGATCACAGTAAAACAGCTTGCTGTAATCCTGGGCCACAGTGCAGCCCACATTTAACCTCGACTCCTAACCACGGGATCAACAAAACCAAACACTTTATTGTCCTGTCGTTGCTACAGTAGTTAACAGCATTCCCCCAGGCCAGGTGTGACATGTGGGAGTACCTGCGATCCACAAACATCTGCAACAAAATCAGCAAGGTCGTCATCAAGAGAATCAAATCAGTGCAGCATCCACGTGAAACCCAGCAAAGTAGAGGGGTGGGCTGGTTTGACAACTTTATAAACGTTATAGCCAAAAGAGATAGCAGCACTGTGGGTATATAATAACATTGCAATAGTAATCCTGACATCTTAGCTAAAGACCTTGCAGAATTTGATTTAAATGAATACAATTATAAAGCTAATATCAGAGCAATGGAGACCTTAAGTAAGATGCACTGGTTCAGAACTGGTTCACAAACATACTTTAGGGAAAGAAGCCTAGCATCAACTCTGTATGTGCTTGCTGATCCACAGTAACTTGGCAAACCTGAAATGGCCCAGAAACCCAAGCTGTATTAGCTCACAGCCAAAGCAGTAGGAGAATGAAACCAGTCAGACCAGTTCAGTACCTGCCGTTATACAAGTTGTTTGAATCCTAAAGGATAAACTGACAGATTGGGTTTGTAGCAAGTGCTAAGGACCAAAGCAACCGAAAAGCCCATCTGATCTCAACCTCATCAACCCGGTGTTGTAAATGCATCTGACCAAGGTGATATTGATAAGATGGACCAATACACAGTCCTTATGGAGACAAAACTCCAACTTCACAGTGAGGAAATCACCCTGGCATTATGTGATTCTCTATTATGTTAGTTTGTATTCAAAATAATCTAGCAACTCAAACTTTGACCTCCAGGAGGCACAGTAGGCAGTTAGCAGCAGCAGAATTGTATCTTACTTCCATTTGTAACCTTGCTTGTCCCCCACTCAACCATTACCATCAAACCAAGGGATTGACCCTTGTTCAATGAAGAGTGCAGGACGGTATGCCAGGAGCAGCACCAGCATGCCTAAAAATGAGGTGTCAACTTGACACTGTCAAACAGGACTACTTGCATGCCAAACAGCATAAGCCATAAATGATAGACAGAGTTAAATGACCTCACAATGAACAGATCTAAGTTCTGTGGACATATAGTAGTGAATGTTGGTGGAAAATAAACAACTCACTGGAGGAGGAAACTCTTTAAATATCCATATCTTCAATGAACCTAGCACATCAGTGCAAAAGATAGGGCTGAAGCATTCACAACAATCTTCAGCTGGAAGTAGTTGTGAATAATCAATTTGGCCTCCTCCAGTGGATCCTGGCATCACAAATGCCAGTCTTCAGCCAATTCAATTCATTCCATATGATATCAACAGCTGGAGGCACTGGATACTGGATATGGGTCCTGACAACATTCTGGCAGTGAGTGCTGTACTCCTAGCCAAGCTGTTCCGGTACAACACCAACCCTGACACATACCTGGCAAAATGGAAAATTGTCTAGACATGTTGTACAAAAAATCAGGACAAATCCAACCAGCCAATTACCATACTATCAGCCCACTGTGAATCATCATCAGAGAGTGATAGAAGATATTGTCAACAGCTCTAAGTAACAACAGTGGAAACAATCTACCCATGATGCACAGTTTCGGTTTCACCAGGATCACAAGGCTCCTGACCTGATTACAGTCTTGGAGCTAACATGGATAAAACAGCTGATTTCTCGTGATGGCCTAAGAGTGACTGCCTTTGACATCAAAACACCACTGAGTGTGGCATCAGGTAGCCTAGGTAAAATTGAAACATAGAGAACACAGAACATTACAGTGAAGTACAGGCCGTTCGGTCCTCGATGTTGCGCTGACCTATGGAACCAATCTATCCTACACTATTCCAAGTTCATCCATATACCTATCCAATGACCATTTAAATGCCCTTAAAGTTGGTGGGTCTATTACTGTTGCAGGCAGGGCGTTCCAAGCACCTACTGCTCTCTGAGTAAAGAAACTATCTCTGACACCTGTCCTATATTCATCATCCGCTGAAAATGTGTTGCTGGAAAAGCGCAGCAGGTCAGGCAGCATCCAAGGAACAGAAAATTTGACGTTTCGGGCATAAGCCCTTCATCAGGAATCATCTCTCCATGTAAAGCTATGTCTCCTTGTACTAGCCATCTGAGGAAAAAGGCTCTCATTGTCCACCCTATCTAACCCACTGATTATCTTATATGAGAAACCAATGGGAATCAAGCGAAAAATCTAGAGGCATAGAGAAGAGGGTTTTTTCAACTTTAATTTTTCAAGATTAAATCATCCAATTTGGAAAAAATCTGCCAAATTCAGCTAACTCCTTGGGTGTTTAACCAAATTAGACCTCAAGGGAATCTGTATGCAATGTCTGACCCCAAATCTAGCTTCTAATTCTGGACCAAACTTTCTACCACTGGTCAAGCACCTCTTGCTACAGAGAGCCTACCCATCACCTATCAACTAGGTTACTTTGTCCTTGACAACTTTGCAATGCCAGCCTTCATAAGTTACAAACATTTCAGAGAAGCAGCTCATTTCCCAGGCCCTCATCAACGTCTCAGCTCCTGACCCAGCATCACATCACAATAACTGTGATTCACGACTTTATTCCCAACTCAGACCTTGTCAGGGTTTCACTTTGAGCAGTCACAAGCTCTGCCTTGAGATCACTCTGCCTCAATAATTTCATCAACAACACCATCCATAACCTCCTTAAAATCTCTCCAATGAAACTTCCTTCTTTGTGCCTGATTATTCTCTGTGAAACGCTTCAAGAGTCGAGAGTGTGGTGCTGGAAAAGCACAGGTCAGGCAGCATTTGAAGAGCAGGATGCACAAGTTGCACAAAATATTTCTTGTACACACTTAACAAGTTCCTCTCCAACCCTTAACACTATAGCAGCCCCAGTCTACATCTGGAAAGTTAAAATCCCCTACCATAACTAGCCTATTATTCTTACAGATAACTAAGATCTCCTTACAATTTTTTCTCAATTTCCCACTGACTATTAGGGGGTCTATAATACAATCCCACTAAGGTGATCATCTCTTTCTTATTTCTCAGTTCCACCCAAATAACTTCCCTGCATATATTTCCCTCAGTACAGCTGTAATGCTACTGTAGCTATTTTCTTTAATTTTGGAGTGCATCTCTTTGGACTGGGGGACTTACTGGTGTTTGACCCCATTAATTTCTCTTTGTATTTTTTATCTAGTGAAAGCTAGTTATTTTGATTTTTTTTAACCTATGAAATGTTTGTGCTGTTATATGGTCTGTTTGAACGCTCATTGTTTCCAACTCTTCAGAATTTAAATAATATTCTCATCAAGTCTTAATGGGTACTTTTAAAATCATTTACCAACCTGCATTAGAATTGCCTGCCACAGTTCTGCATGTATTTTACTCTATCAATGCAGCAATTCTATGCTACTTCCTTAATTACACCAGTCTTGGTGATGTCAGCAAAATTAGAGATATGACACTATCTGAATCATTAATGAGAGGTGGAACAGTCGAGGTCCCAGCACAGTTACTACTTTTCCTGCTTTGCTTTGGTCTTCTCTATATCTAGTCCAGAACTATTAATTTGCAATATTCTTGTTATATGCTCTTTGCTTTAGTTTTAAGCAAACTTTTAGGTCAAATATGGTTGGCTTATTTACGAAGTAGATTGTTCCCTCTCAAGTAATATTAAATAAACTTTTTGAACTTGTCTGACTGTAATTATTCTCTATTTCACCAATATGTTGCTGTCAGTTCTCTGACTCATTCAGTTAGTTATTCTGACAAAATCTACAATCAAACATTGTGTCAAGTTGCACATTTTCAAGCATAATACTGAATTCAAATTTCAATCATGTCATAATCAACATCAGATAAATGCTCCCTTAACTAGATTAACTCAGTCTAATATATTAGTTACCATCATATGTAAGCCTGCTCTGCTGTTGGAACTAGAACATATCACTCCAGGCAACTATTTAGAATGTATTCAAAAAATTCATTAGACAGATGAGAGGACAGCCAAGGCAAGACCAAGGGCAAGGGACAGAGGGAGCTGGTACAGGCCAGGAGAAACTGAGGGGACAGAGTCAGCAAGACTTGACTGAGGGAAGGCAAACACAGGTATAATATGCACAGACAAGAAACTGAGGTATTCTGTAAACTCGAGTAGATGGTGACAACAATTCACACAAAAAATTATGCATTTAATGAAACATCTGAGCTCATAATTGTTACAATGACAGCATAAGAATAAAAGCAGAGGCAAGAAAAAGACAAAATGGTGGCGACGCGAAGATACTGAAAAGCATACATCTCAGAGGTTCCTCTACCTACCAGGATATCAGTGCTTGCTATACAACTGAGCCTGAGATATTCCACTGCCCTTTGCTGCAGCTCTACATCTGAATTCCTCAACTGACTGTCACTGTTGAGCACACTTTGAATGGTAGACTTAATCTCAGGAAACAGGTTCACAAACTTGATATAAGTGGAAAGTAGGAGAGCTCTCGTGGGCACACTGCACAGATGAAACTTGGAATGTAGCAGACTGAATTGTATTAAAGGGCTGAAAATCAAAAGAGAATAACTTTCACAACCTCAAAATGATCCAAAGTGCTTCAAAATCAATGAAATGCTTTTGAAATAATGCCATTTTTATCAAATAGCAAACAACTAGAATGCAGTAAACTTCATCAAACACCAATCAATTGAAGGACCGGGCAGTTTTAGTCATAAGAAAAGACATGAAGAAGAGTCATAACAGACTTGAAATGTTCACTCTGTTTCTCTCTTCTTCGATGTTATTCAAACTTGCTGAGTTTCCTCAGCTCTGACATAGAATGTAGAACGTAGAACAGTACAGGCTCTTCGGCCATCAATGTTGTGCTGAGCTTTTATCCTACTCTAAAATCAAACTAGCTAACATACCCTTCATTTTACTATCATCCATGTGCCTATCCAAGAGTCACTTAAATGTCCATACCACTACCACTACTAGCACTGCATTCCAAACACCCATCATACTCTGTGTAAAGAACCTACCTGTGACGTCTCCCCTAAACCTTCCTCCAAACACCTTAAAATTAAGCCTCCCTGTAATAGCCATTTTCGCCATGGGAAAACGTATCTGGCTATCCACTCTATGCCTCTCATATCCTGTACATCTCTACCAAGTCACCTCCCATCCTTGCTTGCTCCAATGAGAAAAGCCCTAGCCCGCTCAACTCATCTTCAGAAGACATGCCCTCCAGTCCAGGCAGCATCCTGGTAAAACTCCTCTGCACCCTCTCTAAAGCTCCCACATCCTTCCTATAATGAGGCGACCAGAACTGAAAACAATATTCCAAGTATGGTCAAACCAGAGCTTTATAGAGCTGCAGCATAACTTTGCGGCTCTTAAACCCAATCCCTCTACTAATGAAAGCTAACACGCCATATGTCTTCTTAACAATCAACTTGGTGGCAACTTTGAGGGATCTGTGAACGTGGACCCCAAGATCCCTCTGTTCCTCCACACTGCAAGAGTCCTGCCTTTAACCCTATATTCTGTATTCAAATTTGACTTTTTAAAATGAATCACTTCACCCTTTTCCAGGCTGAACTCGATCTGCCATTTCTCAGCCCTTCTCTGCATCCTGTCAATGTCCCTTTGCAACCTACAACAGCCCTCCACACTATCCACAACTCCAACAACCTTCATGACATCGGCAAACTTACTAACACACCCTTCCACTTCCTCATCCAAGTCATTTATAAAAATCACAAAGAGCAGAGGTCCTAGAACATAACCCTGCAGAACACCACTACTCACCGAGCTCCAGGCTGAATACTTGCCATCAACTCCCACTTTGTCTTGTGTAGGCCAGCCAATTCTGTTTCCAGACAGCCAAATTACCCTGTTTCCCATGTCTCCTTACTTTCTGAATGAGTCTACTATGGGGACACTTATCGAACACCTTGCTAAAGTTCCATATACACCACATCCACTGTTCTATTTCATCAATATGTTTTGTCACATCCTCAAAGAGTTCAGTAAGACTGGTGAGGCATGACCTGGCCCTCATAAAGCCATGCTGACTATCTCTAATTAAACTATGCTTGTCCAAATAATCATAAATCCTGTCTGTCAGAATCCTCTCCAATAATTTGTCCAGCACGAATGCAAGGCTGCCTGGTCTGCAATTTCCAGGGTTATTCCTATTCACTTTCTTGAACCGTCTGATCATCTGGAACTCTTCCAGTGGACAATGAGGATGCAAAGATCATCACTAAAGGCACAGCAATCACTACCCTCCCTTCCTATAATAACCATGGGTATATCCCATCTGGCCCAGGGGACCTATCTATCCTCATGTTTTCAAAATTTCCAACACATCCTCCTTATTTGCATCAACCTGTTCGAGCATTTAAGCCTTTTAATGCTGTCCTCACAAGCGACAAGGTTCCTCACATGAGTGAATACTGAAGTAAGATATTCATTAAGGACCTCCCCTACTTCCTCCGACTTCAGGCACAAGTTCCCTCCACTATCCTTGATTGGCCCTACCCTCACTCTGGGCATCCTCTTGTTCCTCATATTAGTGTAGAATGCCTTCAGGTTTTCCTTAATCCTACTTCCCAAGGCTTTTATCATGCCCCCCTTCTAACTCTCCTAAGCCCATTCTTCAGTTCCTTCCTGGCTATCTTGTAACCCTCTAGAGTCCTGTTTGATCCTTGCTTCCTCAACCTTAAGTAAGCCTTCTTCTTCCTCTTGACATCTCTTGTCATCTAAGATTCCATCACCCAATCATTCTTTCCTTGCCTCAGTGGGACAAACCCATCCAGCACTCACAGCAAGTTCTCCCTAAATAACCTCCACATTTCTGTCATGCACTTCCCTGAAAATATCTGTTCCCAATTATGCTCCACAGTTCCTACCCAATAGGATTGTAATCTCCCTTCCCCCAATTAAATACCTTCTCATATCATCCGCTCCTAACCCTCTCCATGACTATAGTAAAGGTCAAGGAGATGCGATCACTATCATTGAAATACTCTCCCACTGAGAGATCTGTCACCTTGCCCTGGTTCGTGTCCAATATGGCCGCCTCCATAGTTGGCCTATGTACTTATTGAGTCAGGAATCCTTCCTGGACACACCTGACAAAATCTGCTCCATCCGAATTATACGCATTAAGGAGGTTCCAATCAATATTAGGGAAGTTGAACAATCACCCTGCTACTTCTGTACCTTTCCAAAATGTACCTCCCACTCTGCTCCTCCATGCCTCTTTTCCTACTGGGAGCATCTATAGAAAACTCCCAATAAAGTGACCGCTCCTTTCCGGTTTCTGACTTCCACCCACACTGACTCTGTACACAAACCCTCCTCAATGACTTCTCTTTCTGCAGCTGGGATACTATCACTATTTAGCAATGCCTCTCCCACACCTCTTTTACCTCCACCTCCATTCCTTTTGAAACATCTAAAAGCCGAAACATTCATAAACCATTCCTGCTCCTGAGATTGGCTAGCTGAAAGAAGACAGAGGGTGGTAGTTGATGGGAAATGTTCATCCTGGAGTTCAGTTACTACTGGTGCAAGGCAAGGATGTGTTTTGGGGCTACTGCTGTTTGTCATTTTTATACATGATCTAGATGAGGGTGTAGAAGGATGGGTTAGTAAATTTGCAGATGACACTACGGTTGGTGGAGTTGTGGATGGTGCTGAAGGATGTTGCAAGTTACAGAGGGTCATACATAAACTGCAGAGCTGGGCTGAGAGGTGGCAAATGGAGTTTAATGTGGAAAACTGTGCAGTGATTCACTTTGGAAGGAGCAACAGGAACATAGAGTACTGGCTAATGGTAACATTCTTGGTAGATGAGCAGAGAGATTCGGTGTCCACATACAGAGATCCCTGAAAGTTGCCACCCAGCTTGATAAGGTTGTTAAGAAGGCACACGATACATTAGCTTTCATTGATACAAGAAAATTTACAGCCAAGGAAGAGGCCCTTCGGCCCTCCAAGCCCGAGCCAACCCAAATGTACTGTCTAAACCTGTTGGTCAATTCCTAAACATTTGTATCCCTCTGCTCCCCACTTACTCATGCATCTGTCCAGACGCACCTTAAATGAATCTCTGTGCCTGCCTCGACCACCTCTGCTGGCAATGTGTTCCAAATGCTGAGACAGATTGAGTTTTGGAGCCACAAGGTCATGCTGCAGCTGTACAAAACTAGTGCAGTCGCACTTGGAGTACTGTGTACAGTTCTGGTCACCGTATTATAGGAATAACGTGGAAGCTTTGTAAAGGGTTCAGAAGAGATTTACTAGAATGTTGCCTGGTTATGGAGGGAACGTCTTATGAGGAAAGGCTGAGGGACTTGAGGCTGTTTTCATTAGAGAGAAGGTTGTGAGGTGACTTAATTGAGACATATAGGAAAATCAGAGGGTTAGATAGATAGAGAGCCTTTTTCCTCAGATGGTAAGGGCTAGCACAAGGGGACATAGCTTTAAATTGAGGGGTGATGGATATAGAACAGATGTCAAAGGTAATCTCTTTACTCAGAGAGTAGTAGCAGCATGGAATGCACTTCTTGCAACAGTAGTAGACTCGCCAACTTAAATGGTCACTGGATAAACACAAGGATGGAAATGGAATAGTGTAGGATAGATAGACTTCAGATTTGTTACGACACTCCTGCTTAATTTAACTCAACAACACAGAAAAGATTTATCCCATGCAGTAATTTGTGAAAATTAGATAGGCCAAGAACTAGTTAAAGTAAAAGTAACAACGTTGTTTCTTAAAGTATAACAGAGATTAATGAACTAACAACTATGTCCAACTCCTTCCTCTAACCTTTCTACAAAACTAGTCCAATAAAACTACTGATTAAGATTTATAAAAACAACCCTTCTTATCTCAAATCCAGGCAGCTTTCAGTTCTTCTCTGTATTTCTGTCTTATACGTGCCTTTAAGAGAGTGATTTTTTTCGGGCAGTCTCTACTTTTTGGTAGTTCTCCTCCCAACTGTTCAAATTTCTCCAGGCTTATACCCCTCCGCCCCCCCAAAAGTTTGCGATTGTGCCAATGGTTTTTAAGATTGTCAATATAGTAAATTCAAATTTGATTGAAATTTGGTGTTTCAGGGTATAATTTAAACTGATTAGCCAAATTTGAATTTGTTTTTGTCTCATAGCAATTCAGTCAGCACTATCTGTTCTGAACCAAATGGTACATTGCAAATTCTCCAGCAATCAGTGTGCTTGCCAAGTCCTTCACTCTCTTAAAGGTACACTTCTACATCTTCATAACAGTACAACATCGAGGGCCAAAGGACCTGTACTGCGCAGTAATGTTCCTCTTCTATAAATATCCAAATCTCCATAATGGCCACGACATTTTAGCTCCAAGTATTGATCCATGCTCCATGTTCATCACCTTTATTCCTGACACTTGTTGTGTTAAAATAAACACACTTCAACTCATCACATTGACTACAACTTTACCCTATCTGCATGTTTATCCTTCCTCACAGATTCTCTGCATGTTGTATCTGCCTGTTCACCAGCTTCGCAATGCAGCATGACCACACAGCTCCCAAACTTAATTCCTCTACCAATTAAAGCTAACACACTCGTATGCCTTCTTAACAACCCTATCAACCTTGGTGGCAACTTTCAGGAATCTATGTACATGGACAGTGAGCTCTCTCTGCTCAGCTACACAACCAACAATCTTAACTCCAGTTCCCATCTCCCTACCAATCCAGTTTAAATCCTCCCGAAGAGCTCTAGCAAGCTTACCACCCAGGATATTGGGATCCATCGAGTTCAGGTGCAACCCGTCCTCCTTATACAGGTCCCACCTTCCCCAGAAGGTCTCCACATATTTGAAACCTGCCCTGCTATACCAGCTCCGCAGCCATGTGTTCAGCTGCACTCACTCTCTGTTCTGAACTTCACCAGCTTGTGGCAATGGTAGCAATCCTGAGATTACTACTCTGTTCATCCTGCCTTTTAGCTTCCAACCTAACTCACTCTGTTCATTTTTCAGGTCCTCATCGACTTTCCTAGCTATGTCATTGGTACAATGCATACCATGACTTCTGGCAACTCAGCCTCCCCCTTAAAAATCCTGTAGACTTAAACCAAGACATTCCTGACTCTGGCACCTGGTAAAACTGAGCGCTGCAGATGCCATAGATCAGAATTGAAGTATGTGGTGCTGGAAAAGCATAGCCAGTCAGACAGCATGCGAGGAGCAAGAGAATCGGCGTTTTGAGCATAAGCCATTCATCAGGAATGAGGCTTCTGGCCCAACGGGCCTGAGGGATAAATGGAAGGAGGTGGGGCTGGTGGTAGGGTAGCTGAGAATACAATAGATAGATAAAGATAGAGGGGGAAAGTGAGGTCAGAGGGGAGGTTGGAGCAAATAGGTAGGAAGGAAGATGGACAGGGTAAGACAGTTCAAAAGGGTGGTGCTGAGTTGGAAGGTTGGATCGGGGATAAGGTGGGGGAGAGGAAATGAGGAAACTGGTGAAATCAACATTGATCCAGTGTGGTTGGAGGGTACCAAAGCAGAAGATGAGGCGTTCTTTCTCCAGATGTTGGGTTGTTAAGGTTTGACGGTGGAGGAGGCCCAGGACTTGCATGTCCTTGGCGGAGTGGGAGAGGGTGTTGCACTGTTTGGCTACGGGGCGGTGAGGTTGTTTAGTTGTCTGTCCAAGAGATGTTCTCTGAAACATTCTGCAAGTTTGCGTCCTGTCTCCCCAACGTACACAAGATATTGAGAGCAACGGATACAATAGATGACATGTGTGTAAGTGCAGGTATATCTCTGTCGAATGTGGAAGGATTCTTTGCTGCCTTAGACGGAGGTGAGGGGGCCGGTGCAGGTGTAGGTTTTGTACGTCTTGCAGTGGCAAGGGGAAGGTGCCGAGGTGGAGGGTGGGTTAATGGGTTGGTGACCTAACAAGGGAGTCATGGAGGGAATGTTCTCTCCAGAAGGCAGAAAGCAATGAGGAGGGAAATATATCCCTGATGGTGGGGTCTGTTTGTAGGTGGTGGAATTGGCAGAAGATGATGCAATGTATCTGAAGGTTGGTGGGGTGGAAGGTGAACACATGGGTGGGGTCCTTGTTGCGGTTGGAGGGGTGGGGTTCAAGGACAGAGGTGCGGGAAGTGGAGGACATGTGCTGGAGGGCATCACTGACCACATGGGAGTGGAAATTGTGGCATTTTAATAAGGAGGCCATCTGGGATGTTCTATGGTGGAACTGGTCCTCCTCGGAGTAGATGTGGTGGAGGCGTAAAAATTGGGAATAAGTGATAGCAATTTTACAGGAGGCAAGGTGGAAGGAAGTGTGGCCCAGTTAATTGTGGGAGTCGGTGAGTTTGTAGTAGGTGTCCATGTTGAATTGGTCACAGAAATGGAGATGGAGAGGTCCAGGAAGGGGACAGAAATGTCCGAGATGGTCCAGGTGAACTTGAGGTCAGAGTGGAGGTGTTAGTGAAGTTGATGATTTGTTCAACCTCCTCGTGGGAGCATGAGTTGGCACCGATACAGTCATCAATGTAGCAGTGGAAAAGGTGGGGAGGTGCCAGTGTAACTGCGGAAGATGGACTGCTCCAAATACCTGACGAGGAAGCAGGCACAACTGAGGTCCATATGGATGCCCATGGTCTGGAGGAAATGGGAAGATTGGAAGGAGAAATTGTTGAGTGTGAGGACCAGTTCAGCCAATCGAATGAGAGTGCCAGTGGAAGGGTACTTGTTTTGGGGAGGTCTGGGGAGATAGTAAAAACAGGGCAGGGCTGGGACTAGGACCTGATGCGGGGCTGGAGTTGGCGGTGTGGGCAGAGATTGTCTGTGGAGTGGGTGTGTTTAGGGGGATATTAGGGGGTCAGGGGAGAGAAAGTGGTGCCTTCAGTGTCATCAGCAGGGACAGAAGTGACATGGTGTAGGTGATGTCGTCAGTGGTGTTCAGGTGAGTGACATCAGTATGGGCGGAAATAGCTGTGGTTGCAGCATCTACAGGGGCACCCCACAGACCACAGCCACTGCCAACCATGCCGCCTCTGCGACTGCCGCCAAGACAACCGCCTCTGCGATCACCAGCAAGACAAACGCCTCTGCGACCACTACAAGATGCACTGCCACCACGACTGTCGCAAGATCCACCGCTGTTGAAACCAACCCAAAGTCTACCTGGTACATCATCTTTGCCCCCATACTTTCTGCCACCACCGATGTCACCCACTAGAACACTGCCGACTTATATCACACGTTCCATGACTTCCACCCTATAGTTGTTGTTGGTGCAGCTACTTCCGCTCCCACTGAAGTCACTAACCTGAACATCACCGATGACACCACCCACGTCATGCATTACATCATTTCCATCCTGCGATGCCACCGAAGGCACCACATTGTCCCCCTCATCCCCAGGGTGAGCATCATTTCTGTTGGTGATATCACTCAATATCCCGTAAGCACACTCTCCGCTCTGACTCCCAACTTCAGTCCCACACCAGGCCCTAGCTCCCAGCCCTGCCACGTTTTTACTATCTCCCCAGACCTCCCCCTCGCTGAGGATGAATGATATGTCCTCAGTAAAGGCCTCACCTTCATCCCCCTACGCTCCCGGATCAATGATGTCAAACACGTCTTCTGCTGCCTCTGCCTCTGCCTCCATGTTTACTTTTTCCATCAGGACTCATGCACACCCTTAGAGGACCCCTTCTTCCGCATCCAACACAACCCATCCACCTGCACACCTCGGGTTGGTCTGTTACTCGTCCTCCTCCCCCACCAGATCTCTTCATTTCCAACTGCCACCGGGATGCTGACCACCTCAGCCTGTCCACCCCACTCACCCACTCCAACTCTCTCCCTCACAATGTGCTGCCCTCCATTCCCTCCGCTCCAACTCTAACCTCACCATTAAACCCACAGACACCTCCTCCTACTGTCCCCTTGACAAAGACCTCACCTCCCATCACCAAACCATCATCGCCTAGACCATCCAAAACCTCATCACCTCAAGGAATCACCCACCCACAGCCTCCAACCTCACAAACCGGGAACCCCACACCGCTTGGTTTTACCTTGTATCCAAGATTCACAAAACTGAGTGCCCCGATTGACCCAGCGTCTCTGCATCCTCCAGCCCCACTGAACATTTCTCTTCATACCTTCACATAGTCCTATCCCCCTTGATTCAGGAACTCTCCACCTATGTTCAGGACACCACCCACACCCTCCACCTCCTCCATGACCTTCATTACCCCAGCCCCAAACAACTCATCCTCACCATGTACATCCAGTCCCTGCACACATCCATCCGCCGTGGCAAAGGCCTCCAAGACCTCTGTTTCTTCCTCTCATGCTGACTCAACCAGTACCCTTCTCCTACACTCTCATTTGATTGGCTGAACTGGTCGTCACCCTCAACAATTTCTCATTCCAATCCTCCCACTTCCTCCAGACCAAAGAGGTAGCCATGGCCACCTGCATGGACCTCAGCTTTGCCCGCCTCCTCGTCGGGTGCATGCAACAGTCCATTTTCAGCAGTTAGATCGGCACCTTCTCCACCTTTTCCTCCACTAATTTGATGACTGTGTGGGCAGCAATAGGAGGTTGAATAGTTCATCAACATCACTAACACCTTCGACCCTGACCTCAAGCTCACCTGGATCATGTCAGACACCTCCCTCCCCTTCCTAGACCTCTCCATCTCCATTTCGGGTGACCGACTCAACACAGACATCTACTACAAACCCAACGACTCCCACAATTACCTGAACTACACCTCCTCCCACCTTGATTCCTGTAAAATTGCTATCACTTATAACCTCTAGCGCAACTTCTCCACTTCCCGCACCTCTGCACTTGAATTTCACCCCTCGAACCGCAACAAGGACAGAATCTGTACACCTCTCTCCCCCCCGTCCTCATATTCCACTTGACCAACCTCTGGATACATTGCATCATCCTCCGCCATCTCCGCCACCTACAAACAGACCCCACCACCAGGGATAGATTTCCCTCCTCACCCCTATCTGCCCTCCGGAGAGAGCATTCCCTCCGCGACTCCCTTGTTAGGTCCATGCCCCCTACCAACCCACCCTCCACCCCGGCACCTTCCCCTGCCACCATAAGACGTGCAAAACTCGTGTCCAGACCTCCCCCCTCACCTCCGTCCAAGGCCGCAAAGGATCATTCACATCAGACAGAGATTCACCTGCGCTTCCACACGTCATCTACTGTGTCCGTTGCTTCCAACGTGGTCTGCTGTACATTGCGGAGACAGGATGCTAACTTGCAGAATGTTTCAGAGAACATCTCTGGGACAGACACACTAAACAACCCCACCGGACTGTGGCCAAACACTTAAACTCCTACTCCCAGTGCGCCTAGGACATGCAAGTCCTGGGCCTGCTCCACCGCCAAACCCTAACCACCCAATGCCTGTAGGAAGACTGCCTCATCTACTGCCTTGGTACCCTCCAACCACACTGGATCAACGTTGATTTCACCAGTTTCTTCATTTCCCCTCCCCACATCTTATCCCAGATCCAACCTTCCAACTTGGCACCGCCCACTTGAACTATCCTACTTGTCCACCTTCCTTCCCACCTATTCGCTCCGCCCTCCTTTCCAAATTATCATTTTCACTCTCACCTTCATCTACCTATCGTATTCCCAACTACCTTACCCCCCCCCCCGTTATCTCTCAGGCCCCTTGGACCACAAACCTCATTGCTAATGAAGGGCTTATGCTCGAAACACCGATCCTCCTGCTCCTCGGATGCTGCTGACTGGCTACGCTTTTCCAGCTCCACACTCTTCGACTCTTGCACCCGGGAGGCAACATACCATCTGGGAGTCTTGTTTGCAATCACAGAATCTTCCATCTGTTCCTCTAACCATTGAATCCCCTATGACAATTGCTCTCCTATTCCCCACCCTTCACGTCTGAGTCACTAAGCGTGGTTCAGTGTCAGAGACCTGGCTGTTGTGGCTTTCCCTAGTAGGTCGTCTTCCCTAATAGTATCTAAAACGGTTTACTTATTGTTGAGGGGAATGGCCACAGGAGATCCCTATACAGTCTGCCTATTCCCTTTCCTACTCTAGCCGGTCGCCTAGCTACCTTTATCTTGTAACTTGGGTGTAACTACCTCCCTATAACTCCTTTCTAGACTGTTGATAAGGCAAAGTTGGGGTCAGTGTGATGGGTTGAAGTGTGTTTACTTTGTGCAGCTGTCAACATGACAGTGACGTGCCACCTTAGATAACTTGCTCAATTCTCACAGCCTTGTACAGGCTGTTCTGTTGTAATGCGCATTTCATTAACACAAATTCGCTGTAAAGCGACTGATGTTTCTAAAGCTCGAACTTTTAAAACATGCTGGCTGCCACTTTTCAGGCAGTGAGTTCCAGACTCCCACCAAACTCTGAGTTAAAATGCGTCTCCTCAATTCTCGTCCTAGCTTTGTAGCTCTTACCTTAAATCTGTGCCCTGGTTACAATCCTGTTACGAGTGGAAGAAGTGTCTTCCTATCCATCCTCTCTATGCCCCTCATCCTCTTAAATGTGTCTATAAGGTTTCCTCCCAATTTTCACAGCTCCAAGGAAAATAAGCCCAGTCTCTCCAATCTTTCCTCATACGTCAGATCCAATAGCTCAGCTCCCGGTAGCATCCTAAATCTCGCAATAATTCTCTTAAGTGGGAGTGAATCCACAATGCCTCACAATTAAAGTGCCATTAATTGAGTCAAGTTTGATATAAAAGAAAGCCAGATTATGGAACAGCTCATACAACCGTTTAACGTAGCAGGTTCATACATCACACAAACTCGAGCATACTGCTGTAACAAAAAACTGGTCACATCTGTTCCCTCTTGATAAACGATAGGGAGTTGCTGAGTCACATGCACCAGAAAGTTGGATGGAAAGCCGAGTTAACATTTCAGGTCCAGTGACCCTTCATCAGAGCTGTTCTGAGAAAGATCACTGAGCTTGGCATGTTAATTCTACTTTTTCTCCACAACTGCTACCAGACCGGCTGAGTTTTTCCAGCAATTTCTGTTTTCTTTTCTGATTTCCAGCAGTTCTTTGGTGTAGTTGCATCAAAAGGTTGCCAAGTTCAATCTCTAGTTTAGACCAGTTTAGCTAACCAATTTAGCTGGATCCATGAGAATGAATCCATATACCAATAAAATGCCAGCTCACAGAATCATGTTTTACTCACTGTACCCTCTACTGTGCCTCAACACTTCAACTCATCAAGCAGCAAGTGTGGCTATACCTTAATGACTGGATAAAACCACAACCAGTGAGTGCTGCAAAAGCTGAAAAATAGTGACTGGAGCAGCAGATCATTGTTGATGTGGAAGTATTTGGAGGGAGGAAGGGCTCACTTCCCTTATTGTCGGAGTGGCTGTGGGAGTCACTGCATAATGCTCCACAGTAAAGCTGGACACATATATAGAGGTGAAGGCACAACTGACTTTCCAAAGGAGAGCAAGTGCAGCAAATCTAACTAACCTGGATCTTGGATCACCAGCAATCAAGTTTCCAAACTCTCCCAAGATATATCCACCCACTTTCACAAGGTTCTCATGGCAAGCTGGGGCTTGGAGACCCTGTGGAGAAATAATACACATGAATTCGTGGGATCAATATCCAACACTGAATTACATTGAAATTACAGCACAGAAACTGGTCATTGGGCCCTACCAGTCTGTGTGGTGTTCATTCTACATGGGAGCAGTCAAGCTAACCCCATGTGAATATTCTTATTCTTAACTTTTAGCTATGTATCTAAACTATAGTCAAATCAAACACCATCATTAAATCCTGATATTGGACCATCAAACAACATGAAGTAGTCCACAGCTGAGGCATGATTTTAAAAAATGTATTAAAAGAAGGAAGTTCAGAGCATAATGTCGAGAGACAGTAATGGCTGAATGAGGACTTATCTTTTGCACTGACGTACATCATCGAGGATGGGGATATTTGTGGAACCTCTTCATCCTGTTAATTATTTAAGTCTTCATGACTAGTTGTGGCAGGACAGCAGAGCTTAGATCTGATACACTGGTTCTGGAATTGCTTAGCCCTGTCTATTATCAATATCACAGAAGGGATATGATAGCATTGAAGAGGGTGCAGAGGAGACTTTTCAGCATGTTGCCTGGGCTGGAGTGTTTTAGTTATGAAGAGAGTTACGCCAAGCTGGGGTATGCAAGCCTTAGAGCAGAGAGATTAAGAGGGGACATGATTAAAATGTATAAAGTTACGAAGGGAACAGATAGGCGAGTCAGAAAGAAATATTCCCTATTATGGGCGAAGTGCTAGAAAAAGGGATTAGAGCTTACTCTAGGGAAATAAGACAGGGCAAGTGACTGAGGTGGAGCACTTTAGGGCCAGCGACCATAATTCTATTAGTTTTAAAACAATGATGGAAAATAATAGACAGGATCTAAAAATTAAAGGTCTAAATTGGAGCAAGGCCAATTTTGACAATATTAAGCAAGAACTTCCACAAGTTGATTGAGTGCGGATATTTGCAGGTAAAGGGACAACTGGAAAATGAGAAACCTTCAGAAATGAGATAACCAGAATGCAAAGAGAGTATGTTTTATTAGGGTGAAAGGCAAGGCTGGTAGATATAGGGAATGTTGGATTGAGAAATTGAGATGTTGGTCAAGAAAAAGAAGGAAACATATGTCAGGCATAGACCAAGTGAATCCTGAGAAAAGTATAAAGGCAGTGGATTAGATTAGATTACTTAAAATGTGGAAACAGACCCTTCGGCCCAACAACTCCACACCGACCCACCTAAATGCAATCCACCCAGACCCATTCCCCTATATTTAACCCTTCACTTAACACTATGGGCAATTTAGCATGCCCAATTCACCTAACCTGCACATTTTTGGACTGTGGGAGGAAACCGGAGCACCCGGAGGAAACCCACGCAGGCACGGGGAGAATATGCAAACTCCACACAGTCAGTTGCCTGAGGTGGGAATTGAACCCGGGTCTCTGGTGCTGTGAGGCAGCAGTGCTAACCACTGTGCCACCGTGTGGGAATATACTTACGAGGGAAACCAGGAGGGAAAAAAAAATGAGACATGAGATAGCTTTGCCAAATAAGGTTAAGGAGAAACCAAAGGGATTTTATAAATACATTAAAGACAAAAAAGTAACAATGGAGAGAATAGGACCCTTCAATGATCAGCAAGGTAGTCTATGCGTGGAACTGCAGGAGATGGAGGAGATACTAAACAAGCATTTTACATCAGGGTTCACTGTGGAGAATGACATGAAAGATAATGGAGTGTGAGGAAATACATGGCGACATCTTGAAAAGTGTCCATATTGCAGAGGAGGAAGTGCTGGATGTCTTGAAACACATAAAAGAGGATAGAATTAGCGGTTTCAGTGCCATCATTAATCCACCACAGGCTTGCATCCTGGTCATCGGGCAATCCTGCCATGACCTGACCATTTCCGAAGATGGCAAAGGCAACCGCACCCTCTGCCGGAAGGACATGATGACCATCACCCTATCCAGCGATGGCCGGTTGGTATACGATGAGCTTGCATCTCAGTTTTAGGACAGCTTAACCTGGAGAATCCAAAATTATTCGCTGTGCTCTAGACTGCACCTCACCATACAAGGGATTAGAGATGTTACATGGAAGACATTGCACTTATAAAGCAGAATTTATTTTATTTTTTATTTTGTGACAATGCAGGCGAATGCCTATCCTGCCTTTACTGCATCCTGTGTGTAAGGCCAAATAAAAAAAAGGATAGATCCCCAGGACGAGATCAGATGTACCCTAAAACTCTGCGATGCGAGGGAAGTAATTGCTGGACTGCTTGCTGAGATAAATGGATCATCAATAGTCACAGGTGAGGTGCCAGAAGACTGGAGGTTGGCTAACCCGGTGCCACTATTTAAGAAAGGTGGTAAGGACAAGCCAGGGAACTATCGACCAGTGAGCCCGATTTTGGTGGTGGGCAAGTTGTTGGAGGGAATCCTGAGGGACAGGATTTACATGTATTTGGAAAGGCAAGGTTTGATTAGGCATAGTTAGTATGGCTTTGTGTGTGAGAAATAATGTCTCACTAACTTGACTGAATATGTTGAAGAAGTAACAAAGAGGATTGATGATGGCAGAGCGGTGGGCATGATCTATATGGGCTTCAGGAAGGCATTCACTCAAGGTTCCTCATGGTGAGTTGGCAAGGTTAGATCACATGGAATACAGGCAGAACTTGCTATTTGGATACAGAACTGGCTTGAAGGTAGATAACAGAAGGTGATGGTGGAGGGTTGCCTTTCAGACTAGAGGCCTGTGACCAGTGGAGTGCCACAAGGATTAGTGCTGGGTCTACTGCTTTTTGTCATTTACACAAATGATTTGGGTGTGAACATAGGAGGTATAGTTAGTAAGTTTGCAGATGACACCAAATTGAAAGTGTAGTCAATAGCAGAGCAGGTTACCTCAAAGTACAACGGGATCTTGATCTGATGGGCCAATGAGCTGAGTTTAATTTAGATAAACGCGAGGTGCTGTATTTTGGAAAGACAAATCAGGGCAGGACTTATACACTTCATGGTAAGGTCCTGGGGCGTGTTGCTGAACAAAAAGACCTTGGAGTGCAGGTTCACAGTTCCTTGAAAGTGCAGTCTCAGATAGATAGGATAGTGAAGGTGGCGTTTGGCATGCTTTCCTTTATTGGTCAGAACATTAAGTATAGAAGTTGTGAGGTCATGCTGCGGTTGTACAGGACATTGGTTAGGCCAGTTTTGGAATATTGTGTGCAATTCTGGACTCTGCCCAATAAGAATGATATTATGAAACTTGAAAGAGTTCCGAAAAGACTTACAAGGATGTTGCCAGGGTTGGAGGGTTTGACCTATAAGGAGAGGCTGAATAGACTGGGGCTGTTCTTCCTGGAGCATCAGAGGCTGAGGGGTGACCTTATAGAAGTTTACAAAGTCATGGGGAGCACGGATAGGGTAAATACACAAGCGCTTTTCTCCAGGGTGGGCTAGTCCAGAACTGGAGGGCATAAGATTAGGGTGAGATGGGCAAGATTTAAAAGGTACCTAAGGGACATCTTTTTCACGCAAAGGGTGTTGCATGTATGGAATGAGCAGCCAGAGGAAGTGGTGGAGGCTGGTACAATTACAACATTTAAAAGACATCTTGATGGTTACATGAATAGGAAGGGTTTCGAGGGATATGGGCCAAGTGCTGTCAAGTGGGACTGGATTAATTTAGGATCTGGATGTAGGTTTGCTCACTGAGCTGGAAGGTTCATTTCCAGACGTTTCATTACCCTACTAGGTAACATCTTCAGTGGGCCTCTGACAAAGCACTGCTGATAATTCCTGCTTTCTATTAAGACATTTAGGTTTCTTTGGGTTGGTGCTGTCACTTCCTGTCGTGATGTCATTTCCTGTCCTTTTCCTCAAGGGTTGGTAGATGGGGTCTAACTCGATGTGTTTGTTGATAGAGTGACATGCTTCTAGGAATTCTCATGCATGTCTCTGTTTGGCTTGTCCTAGGATGGATGTGTTGTCCCAATCGAAGTGGTGTCCTTCCTTATCTGTGTGTAAGGATACTAGTGAGAGAGGTTCATGTTGTTTTGTGGTTAGTTGATGTTCATGTATCCTGGTGGCTAGCTTTCTGCCTGAATGTCCAATGGATTCCTTGAAACATGGTATTCCAACTGGAACTCTATCAACAAACACATTGAGTTAGACCCAATCTACCATCCCCTGAGAAAAAGAACAGGAATTGACATCACCAGAGGAAATGACATCACCAACCCAAAGGTACTGAAACATATAAGTAGAAACCAGGAATTATTAGCAGTGCTTCGCCCTGAGGCCCACTGAAAATGTTTTCTAGTAAGATGATGAAATGTCTAGAAACGAATATTCCAGCTCGACAGGCAAACCCACATCCAGAACCTCAACCTGAGCCACAAATCTCAAAATTTGCTGTTAATTTAGGATATCTGGTCGGCATGGACGAGTTACACTGAAGGGTCTGTTTCTGTGCTGTATATCTTTATGGATCTAATTGTTAGGTGGTTTTTTTGACGGGAGTGGATGTGATGGCCAAAAGGCCTTTCTCGGTACTGAAGATCTCTATGACTCACTCGGAACAACCTTCAGCCTGAAGTACTTAGTGTATGATCGATCTCAGCTCCTCTAGTGATTCCCAGAACTACAGATACCAGTCTTCAGCCAATTTGATTCACTCCACATGATATCATTAAATGGTTGGAGGCATTGGATACTGCAAAAGCTACAGGCCTGACAACATTCCAGCATTACTACTGAAGGCTTATGCTCCAGAACTTTCAGTACCTGTAACAAAGCTGTGCCACTATAGTTACAATACTAGCATCTTCCCGACAACATGGATAATTGCCCAGTTATGTCAAATCTAACGTTGCTTAATCCCGTTCTTTCAGTCTATTCTCAATCATCAGTAAAGTGATGGAAAGGGTGATTGACAATGGCATCAAGCCACATCTGCAAATGAAAGATCTGCCTTTCAGCACTGTTCCACCATGGCCACTCAGCTCCTGACTTCATTACAGCCTTGGTTCAAACATGGTCAATAGAACTGACTTCCAGAGGTGAGATCAGGGTGACACCTCTTAATATCAAGGTTGCATTCAAGCAAGTGTGACGTCAAGGAGACCTATCAAAACCCGAATCAGTGGAAAACTTTCCACTTGCTGGAGTCATACTTGGCGCATAGAAAGATGGTTGTGGTTGTTCAGAGGTCAGTCGTTTCAGCTCGAAGACATCTCTGCAGGTGTTCCTCAGGGTAGTGCTCTGGCCCAACCATTTTCAGCTGCTTCACCAATGACTTTTCCCCCATCATAAGGTCAGAAATGGGAATGTTCGTCAATGAATGCACAATGTTCAGCACCATGCATGACTCTTCAGGTACTGAAGCAATCCATGTTCAAATATTGCAAAAACTGAACAATATCCAGGTTTGGACTGACAAGTGGCAAGTAATATTTGTGGCAATGACTAACTCTAGAAATAGCAATCCACCCATAACCCTTTGATATTCCATGGCATCACCAACACTGAAGCCCCCACTATCAACATTCTGGGTGTTACCACTGACCGGACATTCAAAGGGTCTAGCCAAATATTTACGATGGATACATGATCAGGTCAGAGACTAACACGCAGCAAATAATTCACCTCCTGACTCCCTAAAGCCTGCCCATATGGATGGAAGTGTGATGGAATACTCCCGACTTACCTTGATGAGTGCAGCTCCACCAACTACCCTCAAGAAGCTTGACAACCATCCAGGATAAAGTAATCCATTTGATTAGCACCCCAAACATTTCCTTCAAGATTCCTGCACTCCACCATGACGCAATGGCAGCAGTGCACACCATCTATAAGATGCACTGCAGAAATTTACCAAAGAGCCTTAGGCAGAGAGCCTTCAAAATCCATAACCACTTCCAAATAGAAGGGCAATGGCAGCAGATACATGGGAACATCACCACCTGCAAGTTTTCCTCCAAGTCACTCACCATCCTGATTTGGAAATATATCGGCATCTTTTCAATGTCTTTGGGTCAAAATTCTGGAATTCCCTCACTAATAGCATTGTAAGTCAGCCCACAACAGCTGGATTGCAGCAGGTCCAGAAAGCAGCTCAGCACAGCCTTCTTAAGGGCAACTAGGGATGGGCAATGAATGCTGGCCCAGAGAGCAATATCTACAATCAATGAACAAATTAAAAAGAGGAAGCGAATGCAGGGATTTGAACACAAGAAAGAGAACTCAAAAATCAGAACATGATTGACTTGGTGACGTTGTCAGGCTGTTTACAGAGGTCTGATGGATTATAGACTTATTCCATGATAAGGTCGAGTCAACTGAGAGCAGGTGAAGCCTTTGATTCATTCGCCAAGTACTTGTGCTTTTCTGCATATGTTTCGTTGCCTTGCTAGGTGACATCTTCAGTGCATCTTTGATAAGATGTTGGTGGTCTGCCCTGCCTGGAATTTATATGTCTCTATTTGTTGGTACTTCTGCTTCTGCATCTGAGTGGCGTGTAATGATTGAGTTCTGGTTGGAGTGCCAGGCTTCAAGGAATTCTCTGGCATGTCTCTGTTTTGCCTGTACAAGAATGGTTACATCATCCTAGCTGAATTTGTATCCTTCGTTGTCCGTGTGGTTGGAAATGACAGAGTGCTGGTCGCGTCTGGCACTGGTGTTTGTGCATTCATATGGTCAGTTTTACTCTTGTTTGTCTATGTAGTGTTTTTCACGCATAGTGGTATGTGTGGTATCTTGTAGGTAACGTTCATCCTGTTGAATGTAGGTCTACAACCTTTGTGAGGAGCTGATAGAAGGTGTTCACAGTTTTGCTAAGATTCTCAGGTGTCTGAGTTGTCAAGTCGCTATCTCTGATATGTCTTTGATGTATGGTATGGTTGCTACTGTATCTAGTCATGTAGTGTTTCCTTTTTTGGGTTTTAACAGTAAGTACCAGAGGAAAGTGCCCTTAGCATACTCGTTTTGTGTAAATCCTTTGAAGAGGTTTTCCTGTTTGGCCTTCTGGAGTTCTGGGTTGCTGCAGTGTGTTCTTGCCTGTTAAACAATATCCTAGTGCAGTTCCATTTGTGCTGGGGTAGTTGCTCTTCTAATTCAGTATCTGGTCAGTATGGGCGTTCTTACTGCACACACTGGTCTGGAGTTCCCCAGTAGTTGTGCGTTCCACTAATACGTCCAGGAGGAGGAGTCTGCTGTTGTTTTCCTCTTCTTTAGTGAACTTGAGGACGTGTAGTTCAATATCTGGTCAGTATTGGTGTTCTTCCTGTGCACACGGGTCAGGAATTCCCCAGTAGGTGAGGATTCCACTGGAGTCATTGAGTCACAGAAATGTACGGCATGGAAACAGACCCTTTGTTTAAACTCATCCATGCCAACTAGATATCACAATCCAGTCCCAGTTGCCAGCACGTGGCCCATATCCTTCTAAACCCTTCCTATTCATATATCCATCCAGATGCCTTTTAAATATTATAATTGTACCCGCCTCCACCACTTCCTCTGGTAGCTCATTCCATATATGCACCACCCTCTGCAAGAAAAAGTTGCCCCTTAGGTTCTTTTAAATTTTTCCCATCTCATCCTAAACCTATGCCCTCTAGTCCTGGACTCCCCCATCCCTGTCTATTTACCCTATCCATGCCCCTGATGATTTTATAAACCTCTATAAAGTTACCCCTCAGCCTCCGAACCTCCAAGGAAAACAGGCCCAGCCTACACAGTCTCTCTCTATAGCTCAAATCCTCCAACCCTGGCAACATCCTTGGAAATATTTTCTGAACCGTTTCAAGTTTCACAATATCCTTCCTACAGCAGGGAGACCAGAACTGCACACAATATTCCAAAACTGGCCTAACCAATGTCCTGTACAGTCACAACATGACCGACCAACTCCTATAATAAGTGTTTTGACCAATAATGGAAAGCATATCAAACATCTTCTTCACTATCCTATCTATGTGTAACTCCGCTTTCAAGTATCTATGAACCTGCACTCCAATATACCCAGGAAGGGGAGTCTGATATTGTTTTCCCCTTCTTTAGTCAACTTTATTCCGGTGAGTGTAAATGGCTTCAGTTTATAGCAAGTGGGAGGCTGATCTCGAAAACATATTCAGGTCTTAAATAAAACAAAGAACTGCAGATGCTGAAAATATGACAGAAAAACAGAAGTGGCTGAAGAAACTCAGCAAGTCTGGCAGGATCTGAAGAGAGAATTACTCTTTCAGGTCCAGTGACCCTTCTTCAGGCCCCTTCTGGGGTCACTGGGCCCGAAATATTAACCTTGCTTTCTTTCCATAGATGCTGTCAGGCCTGTTGAGTTTCTCCAGCAATTTCTGCTTTTGAACTGTTAAAGGTGTTGATAACAAGGACGTGGATGTAGAGAACAATGACGTGAGGCAAACAGCAGTGTATGAACTGACAGTACTATAACCGTGGAAGTAGGCAATCTTAAATCGAAGCCTTAGTGTGGAAGCAGGCCACTTGGCCCATCAAGTCCACACTGACCCTGAGAGCACTCCACCCAGACTCAACCCCATCCCTCCATTTCCAACAGCTAATCCACCTATCCAACACACTACTGGCAATTTGGCCTAGTCAATTCACCTAAGCTGTACATGTTTAGACTATGAGAGGAAACCAGAGCACCAGGGGGAAATCCCCGCAGACATCCAGAGAATGCGCAAACTCCACACAGACACCCAACGGTGAAATCGAACTCATGTCCCTGGCGTTGTGGGACAGCAATGCTAACCATTGAGCCAACATGCCACCCAGATAGAAAGGTTATAGGGTTTAGATTTTCAACATGTTATGAGATAGGACAATAAGGCTGTAAACAATCTGGTTCAGCAACAGAAAGCAGGCGCTTTATAGAGAGTTGACACAAACTCAAATTCCAGCTCACTTCATGGAATGTAAATTAAAAGTATTCTCCACATTTTAAATGTTTCCTTAAAAAAGAAAACCTACGATTACTAGAGACCTGTAAAACACAAGTCAGCTTGTTTCTCAGTGCTTATTGTTTGCTTTAGCTTTTCTTTAAACACAAGAACTATTAAGATTACGAAAACAACCTTGGCTTAATGTGCTCCCTGGCTTTAACTGAACAAAAACAAAAGAAGGTGTTTGGTCAACACACTGCTTTCACAGACACTATTTCAAAAACAGTGGCATTGGTCTTCCTTACATCTTTGTGAAGTGACTTCATGTTTTTCTAACAGCAAAGGTGCTTCATATAAAGATGTAGATTGAATGTGTTAAAAGACAGTTGAATGTAAAATTTAAACACATCACTGTGAAATGTTAATAAGATCATACAACCAGAAGATATAGGAGCAGAAATTAGGCCATTCAGCCTATTGAGTCTGCTCCACCATTTAATAATGGCTGATAAGTTTCTCAACCCCGTTCTCCCCGTAACCTCCAAATCCCCCGACAATGAAGAATTATCTACCTCGGTCTTAAATATACTCAATGACCTAGCCTCCGCAGCCTTCTGTGGCACCCTTGGGTCTTAGTCTCTCCTACTAATGGAAACATCTTCCCAACATCCACTCTGTCCAGGTCATTTAGTATTCTGTAAGTTTCAATTAGATCTCTTTCTGAATGTTTCTGCTTTAAATATTATTTTCAGGTATTAGAAATTTCAGTTACTGCAAAATAAAACTGATAGGTGGAAATGCTCCCAGAAGACAGTAAAAATGATTTTCTGGAAAACTGACACGGATAGAGTGTGTGAAGCAATAGGCTATCTGAATATTGAAAAACCTCTAAGAACCAAGGAGTGGAACCTCAGTCTGGATGACACGATGGCTCAGTGGTTAATACTGCTGCCACACAGGGTCAGGAGCCTGAGTTCAATTCCAGCCTTGGGCAACTGTCTGGGTGGAGTTTGCACATTTTCCTTACGTCTACGTGGGTTTTCTCCCACAGTCCAAAGATGTGCAGGCTTAGTGGATTGGCAATACTAAATTGACCATGGTGTGTAGGTTAAATGTAATGTAAATAGAGTAGGGGAATGGGTCCAGATGGGATACTCTTTGGAGGGTCAGTGAGGATTTGTTGGGCTGAATGGCCTATTTCCACACTGTAGGGATTCTGTGATTCTAATGCAGCTACAGAACTGATATTTTTAGTCTGAATTTCCCATTTGAAGCGGTTCACAATGGTGGTATGTGACTTTAGGAAGTTTTCTTTTTCACATCTGTACCTTAGAAAAAAAAACTGAAGAAAAAAGTGAGG
Source organism: Hemiscyllium ocellatum (assembly GCF_020745735.1). NCBI lineage: Eukaryota > Metazoa > Chordata > Chondrichthyes > Orectolobiformes > Hemiscylliidae > Hemiscyllium > Hemiscyllium ocellatum. Next base: position 11,048,348 of record NC_083418.1, on the reverse strand, counting down.
ACTGCAGATGCTGGAGATCAGAGCTGAAAATGTGTTGCTGGAAAAGTGCAGCAGGTCAGGCAGCCTCCAAGGAGTAGGAGAATCGACCTTTCGGGCATGAGCCCTTCTTCCTGAAGAAGGGCTCATGCCCGAAAGGTCGATTCTCCTTCTCCTTGGATGCTGCCTGACCTGCTGCGCTTTTCCAGCAACACATTTTCAGCAAAGAAAAACTGGAGACATAAAGTACTGCCTTAAATAGGAGCTTGTGATATTCTCAGATCCCATAATTATCTGACACCCAATCATCAATGGCACAGCTTCTGCGATTGCTTCATGAGAAAAGATCATTTATGCCAGACCTTGGCAGTTTCCATCTGTCCAGATTACAGTGGTGCTGGAGCAGTAGTGGGCGGCACAGTGGCACAGTGGTTAGCACTGCTGCCTCACAGCGCCTGAGACCTGGGTTCAATTCCCGACTTAGGCGACTGACTGTGTGGAGTTTGCAAGTTCTCCCCGTGTCTGCGTGGGTTTCCTCCCACCGTCCAAAGATGTGCGGGTCAGGTCAATTGGCCATGCTAAATTGCCCGTAGTGTTAGGTAAGGGGTAAATGTAGGGGTATGAGTGGGTTGTGCTTCGGCGGGTGGGTTTCGCTTCGGCGGGTCGGTGTGGACTTGTTGGGCCGAAGGGCCTGTTTCCACACTGTAAGTAATCTAATCTAATCTAATCTAAAAGGTCAGGCATCATTGAAGGAGCAGGAAAATCGACTTTTCAGGCAAAAGCCCTTCATCAGGAACTTCCCGAAACTTTGATTTTCCTGCTCTTCGGATGCTGCCTGACCTGCTGTGCTTTTCCATCACTACTCTAGTCTTGACTCCAACCTACAGCATCTGCAGTACCTACCTAGTTTCCAACTGTGGCTAGTCAGTTAGCTGACTCCACTTGGATGCAGGCTGTACAGTGTTGATTCATCCTACTGCTTCAAAACTGACATCATATTCTGTTCTTATTCAACGTTCAGCATACTTCACTGGAAACCAACATGTGGATGTTTCATCAATCAGGATTGAGCTAACTCTGATGGCATCCACCGAACAATATCCTTCTAACAGTCTTGGTTCAGCCTCAGATGGAGCAAGTGACACCAGAAGATCATAATATGTAGCAGATGGCAGCCTTTCTACCCATCAAGTGTGCCCCATCATTCAAAGAGAACATTGCTGATCTGACAATCCTCAACTCCACTTTCTTACCTTATCCCTTTCTAACTCTTGATTCCTTTACTGATTAAACATTTGTATATTTCAGCCTTAACAGTCCTCTGCAGGGTGACACAGTGTTTAGCACTGCTGCCCCACAGCGTCATGGACCCAGGTTCGATTCCTCCTTTGGGTGATTGTGCAAACTCCACAAAGACATTCTCACCGTGTCCGTGCAGGTTTCCTCTAGATACTCCGGTTTCTGCCCAAATTCCAAAGATGTACAAGTTGGGTGGATTGGCCATGCTAAATTTTCCATTGCACCCAGGGATATGCAGGCCAGGTGAATTAGCTATGATAAATGCAGAGTTACAGAGGTAGGGACTGGGTCTGAGTTGGTTGCTCTTCCGAGGATCAATGTGGACTTGATGGACTGAATGGTCATCTTCAACACTGTGGGATTCTATGAATTCCACAGATTGCCTGCCCTCTGAGAAGGAAAAGTCCTAAGAAGCAAATGATCAAGTCTAGGGGACATATCAGTCTTTGCTTAATAAAGGTCGTCAAGGAGAGTATCCAATCAAACACTAAAACATACAAAGCAGCAAAAACTAGTAGGAGGCCAGAGGAATAGGATGTGATTTTAGAATCCAGCTGCAGATACATAAAAGAGGGGAGAATACTGATTTTGAAAGCAAATTGTAAAGAAATGTAAAAACAAACAGCAAGAGCTTCTACAGGTATATAAAAACAATGGAAGTAGCTAAAGTAAGTGTACGACCCTCAAAGGATGCAAACTGGATAAATTAATAACAGGAAACAAAGAAAAGACAGATGGCTTAAATCAATATGTTGCATAGTCTTCACAGTGGAGAACATTTTAAATATCCTAAAGATAACAGATAAGCAAAATACTAATAGAAGGAAACAACTTGTTACCGTCTCTATCACAAGGGACAAAGTATTTGACAAATTAATGGAAGTGAAACAGACAAGTCACTAAAATTTGATGGTCTGTGTCAAAGGATTTTAAAGGCAGAGACCGTGGAGGCATTGATCAAAATATTCCAGAACTTACTGGATTCCAGGAGGGTTCCTGTGGATTGGAAAGCCACTAATGTTATGCTTCTGTTCAAGAGGGGAAGGAGACAGAAAGCAGGAACTATAAGCCATTTAATGTAAGATCTATCATCAGAAAAGAAATGGCGGGATATGTCAAAACACAATACAATCAATGTCAACATGGTTTTGTGAAAGGAAAATTATGCCTGACAAATTTGCTACAGCTCTTTGAGGACATACAAGCAGAGTAGATAACAAGGAACTGGTAGGTGTAGTGTCGTCTTCTTTTCGGAAGGCATTTGATAAGATTCCGTACAAATTAGGAGCTCATGCTATTGCCGGTAATCTATTATCATGAATTGAGGATTGGTTATGTATAAAAGACAAGTGAGTCAGAATTAATGTGTCTTTTTCAGGTTGGAAAGATGTAACAAGTGTTGTGCCACAAGAATCAGTTCTTGGGCCTCATTTACTTATGACCTACGTTAATAACTTGAAGGAGGGAGAGGAGTACAATGTATCCATATTTGCTGAGAATACAAAAATAGGTAGGAGCGTGTGTTGTGATGAAGACATGAATAATCTGTAAGGAGCTATAGATAGGTTGAGTGAGTGTGCAAAAATACTGTACATATAAGAAAGTGTGAGCTGAAGTGTGAGGTACGTTGATAGGAAGAATCAAAAAGCGGACTACCACTTACATGGAGAGACTCTCCAATAAAATGCAGCAGAGAGGGTTCTGGGTGTTCTCGTGATTGAAACCACCTAGCATGTAGGAGCAGCAAGCAGTTACGAAGGTAAGTGGAACTTTGGCCTTTAATACTAGGTGAACGGAGTTTAAAGTAGGGAAGTCTTATTCTAATTGTACAGGGTGTTGATGAGACCACACCTAGTGTAGTGTACAGTTTTGGTCCACGTATTTAAGAAAGTATAGACTGACATTTGAAGCTGATCTACTAGTGGGGAAATCACAAGCTGAAGGTATAGTTACAGAATAAGGGGTCACTTGTTTCAAACTGAAATGTAAAAGAACTTCTTCTCCAAGAGCATAGAGAATGTCTAGAATTCTGATTTACAACTTTGTGTCTTTGCCATATTGTATGTTTTGTTTTTATTTCAATTTAATATTATCCTTAACCTTCCTGAATAACCGATTGGCTTATCCCCTTTCTAAAGTCCTTCTTCCTTCTGAGATAAGTCTTTGCTGTGAGTCATGAACTACTTTCTTAAATTTCTGCCATTGTTTATTAACCATCTTTTCTGTTAAAACGCTTTCCCAACCAGCCAACACAATTCCTTTATAATTGCCACTATTTAAATTAAGCACAATTGTTTCTGATCCAAGTTACTCACGAGTCGAGAGTGTGGTGTTGGAAATGCACAGCAGGTCAGGCAGCATCCAAGAAGTAGAAGAATTGATGTTTCGGGCAAAAGCCCTTCATCAGGAAGGGCTTATGCTGCCTGGCCTGCTATGCTTTTCCAACATCACACCCTCGATTCTGATCTCCAGCATCTGCAGTCCTCATTTTCTCTAAGTTTCTCACTCTCAAACAGAATGCTAATTTTTACCATTTTATGGAAACAGTGGTCTCAGGATCTTTTGCTCTGAGATAATTTAATAAACTGGCTCATTACACATCATCAGATCCAAAACAGCCTGATCTATGGCTGAATCCACAAAATTTTGTTCTGGAAAACTGACCCAAATTTACTCTCTAAGTTCATCCTCCTGGATAACATCTGCAATCTGCCGATGACACCAAAATTGGTGGTAACATAAACAGTGAAACTTATTTAAGAATTCAACAGGATGCTGATCAACTGGGCCAGTGGGCTGAGGAAAGCAGACAGAGTTTAATTTATTTAAATCAAGGTGTTGCATTTTGGTAAGACCAGGCAGGTCTTACATAATTAATGGGGTTCAGGTACCTAGGGGTTCAGGTACATAGCTCCTTGAAAGTAGTGTCACAAGTGGAAAGGGTGGTGAAGAAAGCATTTGGCACACTTGCCTTCATTGATCAGAGTATTGAATACAGTGATTGGCATGTCATGTTACGGCTGGACAAGAAATTGATTATATCACATTTGGAGTACTGTGTACAATTCTGATCTCCCTGCTATAGGCAGGATGTTATTAAACTGCAAAGGGTGCAATAAAGATTTACAAGAATGTTATTGACACTGGAGTTAAGGACAGGCTGGATAGGCTGGGACATTTCTTTTCCCAGAGCAGAGCAAGCTGAGTGTTGACCTTATCGAGGTTTACAAAATCATGAGGGGCATAGATATAGTGAATTGCAAACATCCCGAGGGTAGGGTAATCCAAAACTAGAGGGCATAGGTTTAAGGTGAAAGGGGAAAGATTTAAAAGGAACCTTAGGTGCAAAGTGGTGGTGCGTGTATGGAATGAGCTGCTAGAGGGAGTGGTACAGGTGAGTACAAATACAACATTTAAAGGACATCTGGACAGATACCTGGATAGGAAAGGTTTAGAGTGAGCCAAATGTAGACAAATGAGACTAGTTCAGTTTTGGAAACCTGTTCAGCATGGACGAGTTGGGTTGAAGGGTCTATTTCCATGCCGTATGACCCTATGACTCTATCTAATGCTACCTACATGAAGATTAAAATCACCCATGATTGATATATTGCCTTTCACAACCTGCTCTCATTATCACCTGATTTAATCTCTATCCTACTGTAAGGGGGTTGATATACTACTCCTCCCATTGCCTCCTTCCCTTTGATTTTTCTGATCTCCACAGCTTCCAATATAAGATCATTTCTTGCTAACAAACTAATTCCATATGGCACTACCAAAGCTATCCCATCCCTTTCTCTTCTTGTCTGTCCTTTCAAAAGGTTAACCAACACTGAATATTTCATTCTTAGCTTGGATGTCCTTGTAACCATATCACCATTATGGCTTTATGATCACACCCAGCAACTTCTATTTATGCAGTTAATTAATTAATTTTGTACCTCATATCACATATATTTAACATTTATTTTTACCATATTTTACCCTTTGACCTTAATTTCTGCTGCTTTTTTTTTTATACATTTGCCCATTCTGTCCCTTCTTGTACCACACTGGATATCATTGTCAAACTATGCAATGCTGCCATGTCTTTTTACTTTCTAAGCCTATATTTCCCCTCTTCCTAACCCTCACTTGAACTCTATTTTTTTTTTAGTTTGAAGTACTCTCTACAGCCCTAATTATTTGAAACCCAGGACACTGGTCCCAGCAGAGTTCAAATGAAATTCCTCCCACCACAACAGCTCTCTTCTAGCTCAGTACTGGTGCCAGTGCCCCATGAACTGAAATCTATTCTTCCCACACTAATCCTGAACCACTTATTTAACTCCTTGACTTTACTTACACTGTACCTGTTGCCCATGGCCCAGGTATCAATCCTTGAATAGAAAGGGCCAAATGCTGACAAATGGGACTAGATTATTTAGGATATCTGGCCGGCATTGGTGAGTTGGACCATCTGATTCCATGTTGTACATCTCTATGACTCTAATGACAGTTATGGGGACTGAGATTTCTTGAGAAGGGTCCTTTGGATCAAAATACTTGCCTCACCTACAATCGCATGCCCTCTCCTTGATCACAGACTAAGTTCAAATTACTTTGTTTAAAATGCATGATTGTCTCTTGGAGCAAAATGTCCAGGTAACTTTTCCCATCCCTGTTGTGGTGCGACGTCCACAGCTCAGACTACAGCTTCTCAACTCGGATGTGAAGTTATTCGCACTGCAAACACTTGCTACAGTGTGCTCACTGTGAATCATCTTGGTGACCAGCAGCTCCCACATGCTGCAGCTGCAACACATCATCCCACATACCATTTCTCTCATACTTTAAGTATCAAGTAATTAAGAAATATCACTCTAAAATCCCTGTACTTTGCACTTGAATGCATCTCATTCTTAACTTTATTGTATTATTTACTTTATTTTAAAGCTCTGATGTTAATATTATACCTAACTAGCTATTTTTTTAAAAAAGAAAACAAAAATAAAAAGACAAGATATGAACAGAAACTTAAGATCTTACTTTCACTTTAAAGACTCGAAACACTCACCAATCAGCTGCTTTGCTCAGGCAAACAGACATCTCTCTCCTTCCTCTGCTGAACTCCTTGAGCTACTCAACTTCTGCACTCTACTGTTAAGTCCCACTGATCTGTCTATTTACACATGTTCTCAACACAAAGGAGCAAGCTCACTCAGTTTAATGAATATCCAGTTTCAGCTCATTCTTAATTAGGCTGCTCTTCTCATTCCTGATGAAGGGCTTATGCCCGAAACGTCGAATTTCCTGTTCCTTGGATGCTGCCTAACCTGCTGTGCTTTAACCAGCAACACATTTTCAACTGCTCTTTCAATGCACCTCCTGAAAATAGGCCTGCTCAAAGCTTGCAAAATTTTCTGATCTTTATTTAAGCAAATTACAAATCACAATCTAAATTAGGTTTACACATATTGAAGGTTAAGACACTATCTTACCTAGCAAATGCACGCACCCACTTCAAGTTCACAAGTAAATGCTTTGTCATTAAAAAGTTAAATACTGCTAACAAAAAGGAAGTGGTCAAAGCTTTTTGACTTGCACTCATCAGAACTGGGAGAGAAGAAACACAACTTAGAAAGCAAATGTTAACTTACATAGAATGAAAAGAGGATGCTGATTGCTTTTGTAGGCAAAAGGAGCTTGTCCATTCCTTGCACTTTCCCATTCAGGGTAAAATTATGGACACTGCTGCATTCCCTGTTACAATTAAACAGAATCTATTTGCCTGATCGGAGTTTAATCAGCTCACAAAGATTGACAGGTAATAGTTCCTGCTTCATCTCTAAACCATCCATAGTCCAACCTATTGCATGAAATGTTATCTTATGGACGTATATGGGTGAAATGCATATTGTGTTACACAGGTATCATGAGGGGGAAACTGCCCCAGATTTGAGAGCTTGAGTTAAATAATAACTTACCTCAAACACAGTCTTGGCTGCATAACCCTGTACATGATCACGACTGACAACAATCTGAATGACACGATACCACACCTCCTCACTAACATAATCACCAGCGACTCGGATCAGGTTCAAGATGGTGTCAACATACCAGGTGTAGTCCACCGCATACCTCTCAGCCAAGATTGCTATTTTCAATACCTAGAGTGAAGAAATGGACTCATCAGACTTTTAAAAATTCCTCGATAACCCAATTTATAAAGTCATAAAAATTGAGCACAAACTCTAGGCGAACTCTGAGGAGTGAGTTCCTCAAATTTCAGGAGCAGCAATTATTGTTTTATATGCTGTTGCATTGTTTTGCAACTTTAGAGAAACAATGGCACTTTTAAAAGGGAGAGGAACAGACAAAGGCAACACATGGTCAGGCAGTGCAGGAGAGAGGAGAGAGAGAGAGAGGAGAGAGAGAGAGAGAGAGAGAAAGAAACTCATGTTGTTCCCTGACACAGCAGTGAACCTGCGCAGTTACTGCCTTTGCTGTCTGAATTCATGTATCGCTGGACGTCGGAGTGCATTACGGAAAGCTAACAAACAGTGAAATTCACAATTGATCTTGGAGGAACCTATTTGGGAGAGGTCATAGCACAGAAACAGATAAGTGAATATGTTTAAGAGTGGCCTTGCTGTAAGTCTGCACGAGTGAGTAGTGTGGGCTCTTTCTTGATTATATGTTTTATTGAGATATGTCTCTTGTAGAGGAATAAGGCAGGGTATTGTAGAGGGTTTTGTAGAGAAATAAGGCAGAGCTATTTTCTGGATGTGTTGATTGAAGGAAGCAAAAATGGCCCTTAGTAGAGTGATATGCTCTTCTTGTTGAATGTGGGAGATCAGGGAGAGTTTATGTGTTACTCAGAATCATATCTGCAATAAATGCCGTTGGCTGCAAATCCTATCAGATCGAATGGGTCAGTTGGAGAGACAGAGACAATGAGGAATTTACAACAGCAAGGGGGTGCGATGGATGGCAATTATTGGAAGGGAGAAAAATTGCAGATACAGTTACACAGATGGGTTAACTTCAGGAAAGGTAAGAGAGGTAGGCAGCTAATTCAGGAGTCTTCTGTGGCTATCCCCATTTCAAACAAGTATGCTGTTTTGGAAAATGTAGTAGGTGATGGATTCTCAGGGGAATGTAACACGAATAGTCAGGTTTCTGGTATCGAGACTGGCTTTAATGCAATGAGAGGTATATCGGGTTGCAAGAGATCAATTGTATTAGGGGGTGCTCTAGTCTGTGGCAGAGAGAGCCATTTCTGTGGTCAGCAGCATAACATCATAATGGTGTGTTGCCTCCCTGGTTCCAGGATCAAGGATGTCTCAGAGAGAGTGCAGAATGTTTTCAAGGTGGAGAGGGCCCAGGAGGAGGTCATTGTACACACTGAAACCAATGACATAGGAAGGGAAAAGGATGAGATTATGAAGAGATAATCTAGAGAGATAGGCAAAAATTTATAAAGGAGATCTTTGAGAGAGTAATATCTGGTTTATTCCCGGTACAGCGAGCTAGTGAGGGGAGGAATAGGAGGATAGAGCAGATGAATGAATAGCTGAGAAGCTGGTGTATGGGAGAAGGATTCACTTTTTTGGATCATTGAAATCTCTTCTGGGGTAGAAGTGAACTGTACAAGGAGAGCGGATTGCACCTGAATTAGAAGGGGACCAAAATACTGGCAGGGAGATTTGCCAGAGCTGCTCAGGAGGATTTAAACTAGTAAGGTGGGGGGGTGGGACCCTGGGAGATAGTGAGGAAAGAGACTGGAACAGTTGAGAAAAGAAGTGAGTCAAACAGTCAGAGCAGGCAGGGACAAAGCAGAGAACAAGGTAGGACTGATAAATTAAAATGCATTTATTTCAATGCAAGAGGGAAGGCAGATGAGCTCAAGGCATGGTTAGGAACATAGGACTGGGATATAGCAATTACAGAGATGTGGCTCAGGTATGGAAAGGACTGGCAGCTTAATATTCCAGGATACAAATCCTACAGGACAGACAGAAAGGGAGGCAAGAGAGAAGGGGAAGTGGTGTTTTTGATAAGGGAATAGCATTACAGCTATTCTGCGGGAGGATATTCCTGGAAATACATCCAGGGACGTTATTTGGATTGAACTGAAAACAAAGAAAGGGATGATCACCTTATTGGGATTGTATTATAGACCCCTTAATAGTCAGCGGGAAACTGAAAAAATAATTTGTAAGAAGATCTCAGTTATCTATAAGAATAATAGGGTGGTTATGGTTTAGATTACTTACAGTGTGGAAACAGGCCCTTCAGGCCAACAAGTCCACACCGACCCATACCCCTACATTTACCCCTTATCTAACACTACAGGCAATTTAGCATGGTCAATTCACCTGACCCACACATCTTTGGACTATGGGAGGAAACCGGAGCACCCGGAGGAAACCCACGCAGACACGGGGAGAACGTGCAAACTCCACACAGTCAGTCGCCTGAGGCGGGAATTGAACCCGGGTCTCTGGTGCTGTGAGGCAGCAGTGCTAACCACTGTGCCACCGTGCTGCCCAAATGATGGAGAGGAATTTGTTAAATATGTACAAGAAAAATTTCTGATTCAGTATGTGGATGTACCTACTAGAGAAGGTGCAAAACCTGAGGTATTCTTGGGAAGTAATGCAGGGCAGGTTACGGAGGTGTCTGTGGGGGAGCACTCTGGGGCCAGCAACAATAATTCCATTAGCTATAAAATAGTGACGGAAAAGGACAGACCAGATTAAAAAGATGAAGTTGTAAATTGGAGGAAGGCTAATTTTGACACTAATAGGCAAGAACTATGAAAAGCTGATTGGGGGCAGACGTTCGCAGGTAAAAGGATGGCTGGAAAATGGGAAGCCTTCAAAAATGAGATAATGAGAGTCAAGAGACAGTTTTTTTCCTGTTGGGGTGAAAGGAAAGGTTGGTAGATGTAGGGAATGCTGGATGACTAAAGAAATTGAGGGTTTGGTTAAGAAAAAGAGGAAGTATATGTCAAGCATAGACAAGATAGTTTGAGAGAATCCTTAGAAGAGTATAAAGGCAGTAGGAGACTACTTAAGAAGGAAATCAGGATGGCAAAGAGGGTACATGAGATAGCTTTGGCAAATAGAGTTAAGGAGAATCCAAAGGGTTTTTACAAATATATTATGGACAAAAGGGTAACTAGGGCTGCCTGACCTGTTGTGCTTTTCCAGCACCACTCTAATCTAGCATCTGCTTGTTTTTACCTGGATAATACAGCCCCTCAAAGATCACCAAGGCAGCCTTTGTGTGAAGTCATAGGAGTGGGGGAGATACAAATGAGTATTTTGCATCGGTGTTTACTGTGGAAAAGGACATGGAAGACATAGAATATGGGGAAATAGATGGTGACATCTTGAAAAGGAGGAGGTGCTGGATGTCTTGAGTGTCATAAAAGTGGATAAATCTCCAGGACGTGATCAGGTGTACCCTAGAACTCTGTGGGAGGTTAGGGAGGTGATTGCTGGGCCCCTTTGCTGAGATAATTATATCATCAATAGTCACAGGTGAGGTGCCGGAAGACTGGAGGTTGGCTAACGTGGTGCCACAATTTAAGAAAAGTGGTAAGGACAAGCCAGCGAACGATAGACTAGTGAGCCTGACGTCGGTAGTGGGCAAGTTGTTGGAGGGAATCCTGAGGGACAGGATGTACATGTATTTGGAAAGGCAAGGACTGATTAGGGATAGTCAACATGGCTTTGTGCATGGGAAATCATGTCTCACAAACTTGTTTGAGGTTTTTGAAGAAGTAACAAAGAAGATTGATGAGGGCAGAGTGGTGGACGTGATCTATATGGACTTCAGTAAGGCATTCGACAAGGTTCCCCATGGAAGAGTGGTTAGCAAGTTTAGATCTCATGGAATACAGGGAGAACTAGCCGTTTGGATACAGAATTGGCTCAAGGGTAGAAGACAGAGGGTGGTGGTGGAGGCCTGTGACCAGTGGAGTGCCACAAGGATCGGTGCTGGGCCCAGTACTTTTCATCATTTATATAAATGATTTGGATGCTAGCATAAAACGTACAGTTAGTAAGTTTGCAAACGACACCAAAATTGGAGGTATAGTGAACAGCAAAGAAGGTTATGTCAGATTACAATGGAATCTTGATCAGATGGGCCTATGGGCTGAGAGGTGGCAGATGAAGTTTAATTTAGATAAATGCAAGATGCTGCATTTTGGGAAAGCAAATCTTAGCAGGATTTATACACTTAATGGTAAGGTCCTAGGGAGTGTTGCTGAACAAAGAGACCTTGGAGTGCAGAAGGTGGAGTCGCAGGTAGATAGGATAGTGAAGAAAGCGTTTGGTATGCTTTCCTTTATTGGCCAGAGTATTGAGTATAGGAGATGGGAGGCCATTTTTGCAGATGTACAGGACATTGGTCTGGCTACTTTTGGAATATTGCATGCAATTCTTATCTCTTTCTATCGGAAGGATGTTGTGAAACTTGAAAGGGTTCGGAAAAGATTTACGAGGTTGTTGCCAGGATTGGAGGATTTGAGTTATAGGAAGAGGATGAATATGCTCGGGCTGTTTTCCCTGGACCGTCAGAGGCTGAGGGGAGACCTTATAGTGGTTTATAAAATCATGATGGGCATGGACAAGAGAAATAGACAAAGTCTTTTCCTTGGAGTGGGGGAGTCCAGAACTACAGGATATAGATTTAGGGTGAGAGGGGAATGATATAAAAGAAACCCAAGGGGCAACTGTATCATGCAGACAGTGGTACATGTATGGAATGAGCTGCCAGAGCAAATGATGGAGGCTAGTATACTTGCAATATTTAAAAGGTATCTGGAAGGGTATATGAATAGGAAGGATTTGGGACAATATGAGCCAGGTGCTGGCAGGTGGGACTACATTGGGTTGGGATATCTGGTTATCTCTATGACTCTAAGTGCTGCACTGTCAAAGACATCATCTAAGTGTAAATGCTTTCTGGTGTCTTTGACAATCATTATCTCTCCAGCAACCTTACTGAACAAATTACTTTTTTCCCTTACTTCTGTTTATGTTTTTTTTTAATTACAGCAAGAGTTACACTTCAAAGATATCAAGAATCATTCTGGTCACTCTCCTCTGCATTCACTCAATCACCTTCACATTTTTCCTAAAGTCCAGTAACCAAGACTCACTCAGTACACTTGATGATGCTAACCATAGCTTTCTAAATATAACTACCTGGGCTTTTATACTATGTACTTTGATCTATAAAGCACAAGACTGCACCTGCTTTGTATCTATTATTTCAATATGTCCTGTCATTTTCAAAGATTGATGCATACGCACAGTCTTTTGAACTGGATCGTTATAACTGCACATCTGTATAACTTCTCCCTATCCTTTCTGTTAAAATGCTTCACCTCACATTTCTCCTCACAAAACCCCTTCTGCTGCTTTTGCTAGTCTATCTATGTCCTACAGTAGGCAATTAATAGCATCTTTGCTATGTGTTGCACCACCAACACTGACAAGTTTTGGAGTTGTACATTGTGTCCCAAGATCCAAACCATTTGTAAGTTTAAAAATAAGGTGCTAGCACTGACCGTTAGATAAGACTATCATCCTCCAGTCTGAATGATACCCAGCTAGCTCAGCTGCTTTCTGTCCTTAAGCCAATTATTTAATTGGGAACTGAGCCTCTTTCCATAAATCTCCATTAAATTAATCACTCTTCTATTTGATATCTTGTCGTCCTTGAAGATCATATCGACAATATCAACTGCATTCACTTCATAATCCTTGTTTGTTCTTTCATCAGAAATCACTGTTATATTAGTCAATCACAATCTGTCTTGTACAATGCTACTCTGGCTCATTAATGTAGCTGGATGAGCTGCTCAAAATATTGGATACATGATGGATTTACAAAAAAATGGACAATAACTGAGGCATGCTGGGAAATTGAAACAAGCCTTGACTAAAGTGACTGTGCTAATAAACATGCTGCAGAATCCAGATAGTACATAATTAATCCAGCAGCTGCAGACAATACAAGATGCACTTGAATTTGAATTGAATAGAATCAACCTGAATGCCATCCCCAGGCCAACAGGAACGTCAAATTGTTTGCCACACACAGGAGCACCTCACGCTCCTATTTGGAGAGGGCTACCTGACCTATGTGCACTTAACACCTCCAGGAATGGATGCATAAGGACCACCCTGCCATTGACATGTCAACACCTGGTTCGATCAGTTCAATCAGAATGATCGAGCCCTGATCAATCTATTGGAGGACACTGAAAACCCTCCCAAAAGGGTTGGGACAACTACTAAGTACAAGAATTGTTGCAACATCATCCTCAGGCACAGTAACTCAAGGCCAACCACTATGAAGAGAAGACACCCCTTGGGACCACCGAGAAAAGACAACCAGTCGATCATCGCCACATGGATCAAGGCCAAGATCTAGTGTGGTGGAAATGATCATGCAGAGTTAAGCTAAAGCATAAGATATTTGATTAGATTTATAGTATAAATTGTTAGTGTATAGGGTATTTTGTTGTTACAGTATTAATGTTAAATAAATAAATACTATTGTTTTTTATTATTATTAACAGTTGACTTGCAACATTAAACAAACCCAACCAACAGCTCACTGAATTTTTGTCACTGATTATGGAATACCAAAATCTGACTGATGTTAAGCCAATCAACTGCAACTGCTCATGCTGCCTACAGTTGTTCTTGAATATCAATGTCTATTTGCCACTCTCCAACCCTCTGACACCTCCCACTAATCTAGGGAAGATTGAAGATAATGGCAAATCCTCTGCTATCTCCAACCCCACCTCTTTTAGCAACACATCCTGACCAGATGACTTATCTATTCTAAGCACGGTCAGCTTTTCCAGGTGATTCCTCCCTTTCAATTTTCATACTATTCTCAACAGACACTTTGTCAGATCCCCTTCCTTCACAAACATTGATATAAAGAACTCTAATTATTCTAGGTTAGTCCTGTACCGAAAAGCAAATGCCACCTTCTTTAACCCTAATGTGGCTCACTTCACCTCTTACTACCTGCTTACGATTTACAAACTGATGGAAATGTTTGAGTTTTCTGTTGACTGCTGTTCTATTCTCATGCAGTCTCATTCCTAATGTTATTTTCTTCTCCTCTCGCAATCAATTGTATTTAATCTGGATCGCACTTGAAGAATACATTTGACATACATCATGCACATTTTAGATCTTCCCTGACCATTACAGAAATCCCACCTTCCTTTCTCCATCTTGTCCAATCTTTTTATTCTTGTGTATTAAGTACCCAGGCCTTGCTATTTCTAAACCATGTATCCATCACTGTCACTGTATCATATTCCAACACTGCTATTGCTGTTTCTAGATCTCCAAACCTTACTCAACATGCTTTGTACATTTATGCATAAAAACTGTCATTCTGTTTTACATTCCTCGCAATGTATCTTGACCTGCTTTTATTTAATATGGCTCTCCTCCCTTCTCTCAAACCATCATCATTGTCAGTTTCTGAACCTTATTACTCTTTTTGACTTCTATAAGTTGGTAGCCATTAAGTTTAAACTGTCCTCAATCGCACTTGTTATGGACCAGACCAAACCAATGTCAAATATATTAAGGAGGTAGCCTCGAGCCTAACTTTTATCTTCTTTAAAGGCAACTATAAAGGTACTGTTTTCCAGGTGTAATTCGATTGATCAAACTACTCTGCTTTAAGCAAAACACACTTTATTCTTGCACCCAGTTAAAATACAAACAAGACAAAGAAGAGTTAAGAGAACTTGAACCCCACTAGATTACCTGATTACTAAACTGCAACAGCTCTAATTTAGCAACATCCCATCTGGCAAAGGCAAATTCAATAAAATATAGAGTGTAACACATGTGATGTTTCTCCAGTCCAGGAGAAAAAAAACACCATGTGAAAATTCTAGCAGAGAGAGAGAACTCCAGCTTTTTGCTGTGACTAACAGAGATGTATAACAGCTTCCACAGCTAACATCAAAACCCCAACAACACAAAGCTAAACTGAAACCCTGGTTCTGTGGGAGCCTGATTCCACCCATTCATGCTATTTCTACTGTTCCAACTTTTTAAAAAAATCCAGGAGCTCACAAGCTCTTTACTTTTTTGGCTTGAAGGCAATAACCTGTTGCCTCTGGGCTCAAAATCTCTCTTCCAAACATCAGGACAGAATACACGTCTTAAAGCCAGTATCAACACACAACTGTGAATCTCCCTACAAGGATGCTGTCCCCAATGCACTCTATCCCTTTAGAAGAAATGCATTCTGTCCAGAGCCCTAAGAATCTGAAGCCTTCCCTCCTGCATCGTGCTTCAAGCTCCACATTAAATTTCCCCCCTTCAACTCCCAATTCAACCATCCTGCCTCCCCCACCACATTTTCCTATTTCTAATCTGCTAGTTCCAGCGCTGGGAACAATCAGAGATTACTAACCTCAAACTCCACCTGATGAAGGAGTGGCGCACTGAAAGCTAGTGTGCTTTCAATTAAACCTGTTGGACTATAACCTGGTGTTGTGTGATTTCAAACTTGTCCAGCTTCTCTTCGTAGCTAAACTATTTCAGCTCAGGCAACATCCTGGTGAATCTCCTCTGCACCCCATCTAGTGCAATTACATCCTTCCTACAATGTGGTGGCCAGATCTGCAAACAGTACTCCAAAGTTATTTAAAATTTTATAATGCGCTTATAACCTATGCCTTGACTGATACAGGCAAGTCAAGATTAGAGTGGTGCTGGAAAAGCACAGCAGGTCAGGCAGCATCCAAGGAGCAGGAAAATCTCCATTTTGGGCAGGAGCCCTTCATCAGGAATAAGGCTAGGAGACTCCGGGGTGGAGAGATAAATGGGAGGCGGTGGGGCTGGAAAGAAGGTAGCTAAGAGTGCAATAGGTGCACCCCTATACGCTTTCCACAAAAACCGCTTCCTCCTTGACTACCTGGTCAGGTCCAAGCCCCTCCCAACAACCCACCTTCCCCTCCTGACACCTTCCCCTGACACTGCAGGAATTGCAAGACCTGCGCCCACACCTCCCCCCCTCACCTCCATCCAAGGCCCCAAAGGAGCCTTCCACATCCATCAAAGTTTCACCTGAACTTCCACAAACGTCATTTATTGTATCCGTTGCTCCCAATGCGGTCTCCTTTACACTGGGAAGACTGGACCCCTTCTCACAGAACGCTTTAGGACACTCGCACCAAACAACCCCAACGCACCGTGGCCGAACATTTCAATCCTCCTCCCACTCTGCCAAGGACATGCAGATCCTGGGCCTCTTCCATTGCCACTCCCTCACCACCCGATGCCTGGAGAAAGAACGCTTCATTTTCGGCCTTGGAACGCTTCAACCCAAGGCCATCAATGTGGACTGCACCAGTTTCCTCATTTCACTTCCCTCCCACCTTATCCCAGTTCCAACCTTTCAGTTCAGTATGATCCTCATGACCTGTCCTACCCGCCAATCTTCCTTCCCACCTATCTGCTCCATCCTCCTCTCCGATCTATCACCTTTATCCCCACCTCCATCCACCTACTGCACTCTTAGCTACCTTCTCCCCCTACCCTCCTCCCATTTATGTCTCCACCCCAGAGGCTCCCACCCTCATTCCTGATGAAGGGCTCCTGCCCGAAATGTTGATTATCCTGCTCCTCGGATGCTATCTGACCTGCTGTGCTTTTCCAGCGCCACTCTAATCTTGACTCTGATCTCCAGCATCTGCAGTCCTCACTTTCACCCTGATACAGACAAGTGTCCTGTCTGCCTTCTTAACTACCCTAATATCATGTCCCACCACTTTCAGGGATCTCTGAATAAGCATCCCAAGATTCTTCTATTCTTCTGAGGTGCACCACTGTCCTGTCTTTCATTAAATACTCCCTTGATTTTTTTACCTTCTTTCAAAGTGCATCACTTCACATTTATCAGGTTTAATTGTATCTGCCATTAATCTGTCCATCAAACTGATCCATTTATATCCTTCAACATCCTATCCCCTCCCTCCTCACTGTCAACCACCTGTTCAATCTTTGTGTTATCTGCAAACTTACCATCCCTCCCACATTCTCATGTCCATTATTTTACATATCACAAACAAAAAAGACCCAGCACTGATTCCTGTGGTACATCACTGCACACCAGGCTTCAGTCACACAAACAGCCTTCTACTACCACCCTCTGTCTCAAATTTTGGACTCTAATTGCCAACTTAGCCTGGATCCCATGAGCTTTGATCTTCTTTTCAGTTCCTCATGTGGGATCTTGTCAAAGATTTTGCTGAAATCCATATGGATGACATCACCTGCCCTACCTTCATCCAAACATTTGGTTACCTCCTCAAAAAATTCTGTTAGGTTGGTTAGGCATGACATCTATGTTGACTATGCCTGCTCAATCCTTGCCTCTCTAAATGCAGATTCATTTAGATTCTCCTTCACTATTTTCTCTAATAGCTTCCGTATCTCTGATGCGAAACTCTCTAGTTTATAGTTCCCAAATCTGTCTTGATCACCATTCTTGTAAAGTGCACCCACATTAGTTGCAGTCCAATCCTCTGGCACCTCCTCTGTGGCAGAGATGATTTAAAAATTTGGGTCAGGGCCCCTGTGATTTCCTCCCTTGTTTCACACAGCAGCTTGGATTATATCTCAACTAGACCTGAGGATAGTTTGCTTCTGCATCTGTTTCTGGTCAAGCAGTCCAGCCACATGGGACTATCACAAAATGGGCCACATCACAATGAACCTCCTCTTATTTATTGCTATGACTCTATCTCACTTTGGCCTGTCAAAAATGGGTGCAAAATTGGAAGGAATTTCCGTTTTGAACCAGAAAATCTTGTTTGGTGACCAAATGGAAACAAAACCAAGTATCTGAATATGAACAGATGGGAGGCACCATTACTCAAACAACCAAGAGGACTCACAATTTCTTCACGAATGGAATAATCAGCATTCTCCAGATAATTCAGCATCTCTGCCACGATCTGATGGGCATTGCTGCGATCACACATCCCATACAAGAGATCCACTGCCCTCTGTCGCACACTGACATCCCTCTCAGTCTGTAACACAAACAGTAAAGTCAGTGGTGGGCAATGACTGATCTACAGAGAGACAGATCCCTCCACACAAGGATACTGCTAAATGCCTCAAAGCTTTCATAACACCCACTTCAATCTGAAAGCTTTTCTAGTAAGGGATTCAAACTGATGTGCAAACATGACAATGCAGGGAACTCAGTACAGTATGTTCTGCTATAATGAAGTAGTTGCATTCTTGTGCAGCCTTGTGTATAGAAAATCATGCAATCCAAATAACAGGGCCTATGGGAAAAACAAGGTTGGGGCAAACCAGCAAAAATATCAGTAAAAAGCGAAACAAAAATAGTAATTAGTCTAACGCAAATGATAGTGCAGTACAAGTGTTGAAATCATATATTTTAATGAACATTAAATTTAAAACTTTAAGGGATTTCCAAGTTTGCTGAGTTACAGTACTGTATTATGACAGGGGTTCATATCATCAGCATCATCATCATTTTCAGGTGCAGTTCTGAGTGCAGGGTTACGACGAAAGAAAATATTTAGTCTAGAAGTGGATGGCTATGGTTCATCATCCTCAGTCTGATCCTTGGGGGGTTGGCTTAAAAAAGGCATCTAATTTTTGCTGCTTTGGCATCTTTCTTCTTTCAGGAAGAAGCTGTTCATAGGGTGCCAGATAAGACTTTATGCCACAAACTGCTATCCTGTTGCATTCTGCATTGTAGTCATTGTCTTCTATGAACTGCACCTGCTTCTCAAATTCCCTCAGGATAGAAGACAAAAGAGAAGTGGAAAGGTCTTGTGGTGCTTCATCCTGGACTTCATTGTCTTCAACTCAGGCTTCAATTTGCCCCACAGCAACAAGTTCTTGTAGATCAGTCTCCACTTCTTCGAATTCAACTTGCTTTGCAAGAGTGACACAATGTCCTTTGATTGCTGGAAGCTCCTCAGACATTTTAATGCTTTTGACATCATGAAGAAAATCTGGGAGAAGCTTCTGCCAAAATGCATGCTAGCAGTCCTCACTGACATCACCCCAGACCTCCACAATGATGTCAATAGCATTCTTAATGTCAAAACTCTTCTAAAATTGAAGAACACTGTCCTTAATTTCCCCCTTAGGAGCAGCAATCAACTTCCTGAATCTGCACCTTAAATAATAAGCTTTAAAAGCTGCTATTGCACCCTTGTCAATGGGTTGGATGAGAGAGGTAGTGTTCGGAGGTAAAAATAGCACTTTGATTTTTTTCAGAAGGTTCACCAATGGCGAGAGGATAGCTTGGTGCATTGTTCAGAATGAGGAGAATCTTGAAATCCAAATTTTTTCTGCTGCAATACTTTATAAGAACATCCTCAAAAACATCAACAATAAGGACAGATAAAAATTTGCCCCATCATCCAACCTCCTTTGCTTGATCTGACGTAAACACCTAGAGTGGATTTAAGGCGATGGAATCGTGTAATAGCCTTGGGAACATTTTTTAAAAATCGTTGCCCATTTCACCAATCGCGTTACAGCCAAATTACTTTGATGAAACATGCGTTATAGGAGAACAACCTATAGAGGAAAAATATTCAAACAGAGAACCAAGCTTGTTAGGGAAGTCAAAGTAAAGGTGCTTCACAAGTCTAATTAGAGCTCAGAGCAAGAGTCCCCAGTTGAAGGGGGATGTGCTAGCTATGGAAGGACTGGGCATGATGAGAGACATGGTGGGTGTGCTGGTCTCACTGACTAAACACAGATGAACAGGGCAAAAACAAATGTGCTGGTGACAAATTTGATTTATTAATGGCCCAAGTATTTGGACATGCCAGTACTGAGTATATTCCAACTGCCCATCTTCTGTCTTATAAAGCTTACACCAGCTCCAAAATGGCTCTTGACCAGCCAGAGGGAGCATTTATTAAAACGTCACAGATTAGCGGTAAGGCTGAACATATCAAAAAGCAGTAAGGACAACTACCTTGAGTGCATTGATGACTGTTTCAATATGTGCCTTCACTGCCTCATGAGAAAACTCAGAGCTAGCCAGCAGCCACATGCTCTCCAGAGCCAGGTATCGTAAATTGGTCTCCCGATGCTGCAGAAACTGACCCAGCTGGTTACAGGCACGGACAAGGAGATTCGGTTCACTGTGGAATCAAAAGGATGTAACTGAAAATCATGGGATCAACCTTTAGCCCAACTCAGCCATGAACTTGTTCGCAGTTTAATAGGAGATTGGTTGGCGATTTTTTACATTAAGCGGCAAAGTATTTGAAAGGAAAGAGTGTGAGGGAATGAGAGGCTGAAGAGGGAGAAAGAAGATAATTTATTGTCACAGAATAGCAGCGGCAGATTCAAGTTGAGATTCAAGGAAGCAATGATAGATACAGCAAGAGGCTGAGGGAGGAAAAGCAGAACAGTAGGATTTGTTTTCAAGCTCATGTGGAGTAATGAACTAAATGGTCTCCATCCATGCACCAAAACTCCACTGATTCAATAGAGGCAGCTTATCCTTATTTTCAAATCCCTCCACAGTCTTGCACATGAAAAAACTTAAAGGAAGCAATGGAGAAAAGAAACAGGCACTCAATCTTACTATTCAACCTAGCAAATGGCACCTAACTATACAAGGCACCAGGGTAGGCAACCTTCCAAAGTTAAAAGAAGAACAGACACTTAAATTCTGCAAGTTTTCAGAATCTATAACCTTACAGAGCAGGCCTAAGGAGAATGATGGTGAAGGCCCTGGATGTGAACAGCTCAGACCAAGAAAAAGACAACTCTACTCTGTATCTAATCCCATACAGTCCCTGTCCTGGAAGTGTTTGATAGAGACTGTGGTGAGGAAGGGAGGGAGAAAGTGAGGACTGCAGATGCTGGAGATCAGAGTCGAAAAGTGTGGCACACTGGAAAAGCACAGAATGTCAGGCAGCATCCGGGGACGTGCAGAATCAACATTTCAGGTATGAGTTGTTCATCAGGAATGTTGGATGGAGAAGGGGGCTGAGAGATAAATAGGAGGTGAGGGTGGGGGTGGAGGGAAGGCAGCTGGGAAGATGAACATCTACTTCAAAACCACTGACTCCTATGGCTACCTGGACAATACCTCCTCCCACCCCCACCCCCCTCCAGTAAAAGCACTATCCCTTTCTCACGATTCCTCCGCCTTCGCCTCCGTCTCTGCTGTATCCACTCACAGGAGGAGTGATTCCACTCCAGGACATCTCAGAAGGCCTGCTATCTAAAGGATTGCAATTTCCCCTCCCACATGGTCAATAATGCCCTCCAGTACATCTACTCCACTTCCCGCACCTTCATCCTTGAACCCCACCTCTCCAACTACAACAAGGATAGAACCCCCACTGGTCCTCACCTTCCACCCACTAATCTCCGGATGCAGCACATTATCCTCTGCCATTTCCACCACCTACAATCAGACCCCACCACCCGAGGTTTATATTTCCCTCCCCACCCAATCAGTGTTCCGCAGAGACCATTCCCTCAGTGACTCCAAATCCCCCACCAACCCACCCACCACTCCCGGCACATTCCCTTGCTGCCGCAAGAGGTGTAAAACTTGTGCCATACTGACCCTCACCTCTGTCCAAGACCCCAAAGGATCCTTCCACATCTGGCAGAAATTTCCCTGCACCTCCAAATCCCTGATCCACTGTGTCCGCTGCTCTCGATATGGTCTCCTCTATCGTGGGGAGATAGGTTGCCAACCTGAGATTCGGTGCAGGGAATATCTCTGGGACACATGCACCAAACAATCACACTACCCTTTGGCTGACCACATCAACTCTCCCTCCCACTCTGCCAAGGACATGCAAGTCCTGGCCCTCCTCCATTGCCAAATCCAAACTACCCAACACCTGGAGGAAGAATGCCCTACCTTCCATCTTGGGACCCTCCAACCACATGGCATTAATGTTGATTCCACTAGTCTCATCTCCCCTCCCCCCACTTCATCCAGATCCAACTCTCCAACCCGGCACCACCCTCTTTAACAGTCCTACCTGTCAGTCTTCCTTCCCACCTATCCATCCAACCTCCCCTCTCATCTATCACCATCACTCCCTCCCCCACAATATCTACCTATTTCCTTCCCAGCTACCTTTCCCCCCAGTCCCACCCCCACCCTCCTATTTATCTCTCAGCCCCCTTCCCCCTCCCACATATATGTGGAAGGACTTATGCCTGAAATGCTCATTCTCTTATTCCCTGGATGATGCCTTACCTGCTGTGCTTTTCCAGCATTCCCTATTCAACTTGAGTATGGGGTGGGCTTTAATTTCTACCAATACTGACAGTGGATGCTCAACATGAAAAGTTGGGTTTGGCTTGAAGACTCAGATTGCATTTGATTCCCAATTGAGACTTAGTGTTCCCTGGAAATGAAATGTGATGAATTAAGCGTGGCAGGATTTCAACCTGAGGTCCAGGACATTATAAAATATGGATGGCTGATATACAGCCAAAGTCCAGTAGCTCAGTGAGTTCATTTTGAATCTAATCATGGGATCACATGAATGTAGTAAGAGTAGAATATTCAGCCTGTTGAGCCTAGTCTGCTGATGGCTGATCTTGTATTTCATTTCTAATTTCCTGTTTACTCCCCATATCCCATAATTCCCTATGAAACCAAATGTTTGTCTAAGCCAGTCTTCAATATATTCAGTGGTGGATTTTGTTTTACAACAACCTGGTGATTTCAGAGTTCCCCAGACTTATATTTCATTATCATTCCAAGTTTAATTAATTAACTGAGTTCAAAAGTCAAGGAATGGCACTGTCGTGATGCTCGTTTGAAGAGCCAGTGCAGACGTGATGGGTTGAATGGTATCCTTCTGCACTGTATCACTTCCAAGACTCTGTGGCAGACCTCAGCTGTCTTGATAGGATTTGAACTTATACCCAGATTATCAGTCCAGGTCTTGAGAGCACAACTTGAAGAAGGTTACCATTCTGTTAATGCTTGATATCTCAGGGCCTGTCTGCAACACACATATTCATTATAATACCCACATTCTAATATGACCACAATTTCAAAAGTGTAAAGTGTTTGGAGATGCCAATCACTGACTTGGACTGGTGTAGCCAAGCTAAATGAGAATGGACTGTGGAACTGGAGGAGCTAGTATTGTAGATATCGTAGAATCCTTACAGTGTGAAAACAGGCCATTGGGCCTACTGAATCCATACCAACCCTTCAAAGGGCATCTCACCCAGACTCACTACCCTACCCTATCCCTGTAACCCTGCATTTTCCATGGCTAATCCACCTAGCCTGCACATCTTTGAACTGTGGCAGGAAACCAGAGCACCAGGAGGAAACCCACACAGACATGGGGAGAACGTGCAAACTCCACACTGACAGTCGCCAGAGGCTGGAATTGAACCTGGAGGTTTGAGGCAGCTATGTTAACCAGAGCCACCATGACTTTGACAGATGCGTAAGCAGGTATAATAAGGTCAAATAAAGTCTGATTGGATCAAGTTAAGAAGAAATAAGGAATCTATTATCAGAAAGGAAGAAAGTTTTATATTGTTGCTTAATGAAAGTGAGATGTGTGAGCAGTTAGCAAGACAGCTGCTACAATAGTAGAAAAGCTGCAGTAAGGGGAGACTTGAATAATATTGAGGTAAACATGAAATTACTGAAACATAACAAGATCTAAATGTCATCCTCACCATCTGCAAGGCCCAGCAATTCTTTTTTACTGCAAACCTATCTGACTGACCTGTCGTGGTGAATGATGAGGCTAATGGCCTCAAACAGGACTGCATTTTTGACATTTGAATGTTGCACTTTCTTTGACTTGGGTGGCTCCTGGGCCTTGTTCAGGATAGTTTCAAGACATTCAGTTAAACGTCCTCGAATAGCAGGATCCTCTACAGGAGACAGAAATTGGTTATTTATACACAATCACTACTGCTCATAGGACAGACTCCATGTTACAGTCTCACTTCCATCATCTCCAAAACAGAAAAGGGAATCTTGAAGACACCATCTAAGTTCCAGGTTCATTCCCTCAACTGTTCTGAGTTTGTTGGTCTCAGAATTTTCCATGTGATTTTGAACTGGATGAATGAAAATATTGTCTGATGATCGTGTCTTAGTGGGTCCAGATCAAAAGGGGGCATGCGCACATTACCCAACTGAACTCCCATGCAACCAACAGCTCTGTTACTTCACCCAAATCGCAACTCTTGACTCATGAGTGACCACAAGCTATTCACCACAAGGTGCACAGATCAGGGACTGAACCTTGGATCATTTGCTCTGAACAAATTGCTCTAAGTTGGAAGATGTTAGCGACAAAACTGGTTATTAGGGGTCTACCTGGACTGGGATTGGGATTCTCCCCTGTGGGGACATGAAGAGCTCACCTGGTGGGGGATAGCACTGCAGCAGTCGCAGAAGCTTCACCGAAAGCCAAGGAGCTGGCACAAAATAATAAGTGTAATCCTGGAGATCAGCCGAAGCAGATGATACAATCTGTAATAATAAACAAACAATACCTTATTTGCTGTACAAATAAAGCCAACATGCCCTGGGCTACCAAAGAACAAACCAGGATGTTAGTGCAATCCTTTCTTTTAAATCACACATCTAGACAATCGTTTCATGAAATTGCTAGTGAACATTAGTGACCACTGTTCAACTAATTAATTCAAGAATTCTGTTTTAATATCAACAGGGCTGGATTGCCTACAACACATTCATTACCACACTGATAACTTCACTAGCGAGTTCAGTGTCTCATTCAGCACCATAAAAATCCCAAATTTTCTTTTCACAGCAGGCACTGGCCTATGAAAGTCCTCATTCTAACAGTTTTGTTACACTGGAAGTCAGATGAGAAAGTCAGCTATCAGAGCATTTAAAGAGATAGAGAAAATTGATTTCCACAGCAAAAATCACCAGAATCTCGGGGATATTAACTTAAAAATTTAAGGTAGGTCATTTCGTTGTGACATTAGGGTTTGTGCTTCACATAAAATAGCAGAAATCCGAAACTCTCTTCTCAAAAGCAAAATTGAGACTGATATCATTTAATAATTTCACAACTTAAATCAATTTTTGTTTTTAAAGGGATCAGCAGTGACAAAACCAATGTCGGTGATTAGATTTAATTGACTGATAAAACTGGGTCATGGGGGAAATGAACACGCTTGCTCTGCAAATGTATCTGTGTGACAACTCTGCCATCTGCAGGTAATTCTTCACAATTTCTTTAATTGCCTTGTCTTTAATGCAGTAGACAACCTGGTGTTTTCCTTCACCTGTAGTCTTTACTAATATGGCACCCAAATCCTTATTGGCTCTGCTTCAAAATCAAACCTAGACCAGTCTCCAGATTTCAGTATCTTTCACTGGATTAGTATCCTGGGAATCAAGCTTCAGTCTCTCCAGAGTTGCCACTAATGTTAAAAAAACATATCCAAGTATGAAAAGTCATAATCACCTGTCTGTTTAAAACAGAAAACATAGACCAGATTTCTGCACTGACTAAGATTTACCATATATCGTAAATGAATAAAATCAAATCATATGCAAATAACTGTGAACTACCATAATTAAAACTCTAACTTCCTTATAAACTCCCCTGACACACACATACAGACTGACATAGACAAACAAACAAAAACATTTATTATATGGGTGGATAGAAATAGGTACAATAGCTCCAACCCACAGAGTTCCTTAATGATCCTTCTGCTTGCTTGGACTTGCTGTATGTTGGACTTGCTGTATGTCCTTCAGCTACCTTCTCCAAATTCTTTTCAGTTCCCCACAGGAGACACAGACAGATGGCACATCCAAACATTCTGCAAAGTCTTTCAGTTATTGGTTTAAGCCATAGCTTCATCAATTGGTAATAGAAAATAAACTGGCTTTCTTCAGGCTTAAAGGATTTTAATGGAAAGAAAGACACATCACCTCCACTTCTGCAGGTCCAAACGTTTCTGCCAGTATTATTCTCACCCACAACCTGTTTAGCTACCCAGGAGCTAATCAGATTGTTATTGGTAAGCTGATACCTCTTTTTATCCTGATCATGACTCCACAAACCAATCAGCTCCATGTTGCTGAGCGAATCTCACTTTGTACACACCTCTGGTGCCAGCCATCTATGAACAGTCTCCTCCAATGTTTCAGTAACTTGCTTTTAAGAAGTGTAATAATTCCCACTCTCAATCCTTGGTGTTAAAACAGTCAATTTCTTATTTACATTTACATTCAAAAATAACAGAAAAACACAAAGGTGTGTTCTTTACAACACTAAATAATATTCCACATAATACGAGTCACATTCCTATAATAAATTATATCTAACACCATAGGATTCACATTCTTATAATAAATTATATCCACTGCTATTGGATTTATATTCTTATAATAAACTGAACTCCACATCATAGGACTCCGCATTGTAGGATTTACATCCTTATAATAAACTAAACCTCATGCTATAGGTCTGGCCTTTCTCTCGAGGACTCAAATACAAGGGGCTGGGCATCATGGTTCAGCTGTTACAGAGCTCTGCTTCAACCAATCCTGGAGGCACTGGGAGCTGTTGTGGGTCCCACACTTTTGGAAGGAGATATCGGTGTTTGAGGGAGAGCAGTATATATTTACTAGAATTATACCCTGGAAGGACAATGAGGGGAGATTAATTAAACTAGGATTGCAACCTATGGAATATCAAAAGTTACAGAGTGATTTGATCAAAGAGAATCACTGGATTAGACTGTGATGAAATATGTATCTTAGTTGAGTCAGACACATTAGTAGGAAATTCAAACAATTCTGCACTTAAAGGATAACAACAGTTTGGACTACCTTCCACAGAAAGGAATGTACACTGGACCAACTCCCACTCTAAACAATACCTTGGCCCATGAGATTTGTGCATCTGTATAAAACTGTAGCTGACCCTTGAAGATTTGTACAGTTGCTCCTTTTTCACATTTTAAAATCTTAATTCACATCAGCTGCTACACTTGAACAAAGGAAAGGCCTTACCCGGCTCAACTTTGAAATCGCCACGGTCACAGAGGTTTGAAACTCTTCAGGATTTTTCTGTGCAAGTATGGTGATCAGACTTGTAGCTGCAGTTACAACTCCCTGTATGAAGGAGACGTACGACAGTCAAGAAAAGGAATGTGATCCTCCAATGAATGCACATTATTAGAACAAGATGTTGAGTGGTGTTACCAAGTGCTGGTCGTTCAGAAGGTGAATGACTCGTGACGTCCATTCTCCCATTGGCACCAGATCTGGAGATGTCCTGTACAACCTCAGCAGACACAGAGCAGCACTCTGTTTTGTACTGTCCATAGTATCACTGCAAGATTAATACACATCCAATAACAGAAGAAATAACACAACCCAAATATCCTTCATCCAGGGAGAGTAAAAGTATCACTGGAATTGGAGAAGAGCAGGACATTTTCAAAATGCATACAAATATCTGAAAGCAATACTTTCAACAAAGCCTACAACAGACTCCCAACCACAACATGTTAAAAAGATTTGCTTGTCCAGAGGTTGCTGTGTACATTACAAATAAAGGCAGATTACTGAAGCATTTTGTGTGTGCTCCATAAATACTACTGCCTGACCTGCCTAGAAAATAGCACACTGTGCTACCACAGTCACATCAACATGCTGAGGACCAGGAAAAGTCCACACAGGAAATAGTGAGTGCAACTAGTCCCACTGCAATAAGCAATCTCTAGTGTTGAACCATGACTGTCCATTGTCCCAGCTGCCTCTCCCTTTCTCATGTGCATGAATGGCAAGGCCCCAGGTGGAAAACGTAGCAATGATAGTTCACACTATGTACATACCTCATTTGTGCTTGAAGACGCAATGAGGTGAGATGGCTTTCTGCTGATCAGGGAATGGAATGCATGATGGATCAAAGCTTTATTGATAGAATATGTGAAGTTCATTCATTCCTGTCTTCAGTCAGAGAGAGGTGTTTACTATTATGAAATTAAGTTTCCATATGACAACTGTAGAAGGATCGGCAGGGGCAAAATAGCTCACAGGAGAGTGTTTCTGGTTAAATATTCAAAACAATAAGGCAGCAGTAGTGTTGAATGCTGAGAAGGCAGACATAAAGAGAAGAGGCTGAGCTTGTGTTTGAAGATGTTGCAATATTTCTAATGCAGGAATCAGAACTTACAAAACAGCTTGAGACAACTGCACAGAGATAATGGACTAAGGATTCAACTAGTATCCTTGCTAGCCACTGGAGAGGTCCCAGAGAGTTGGTGAGTAGCTAAAGTTGTTCCTCTGTTCAAGAAAGGAAATAGGTGCAATCCTGGAGATTATACACCAGTAAGTCTCACATCGGTAGTTGGAAAGCTGTTGGAGAGAATTCCTGGAGACAGGATTTACACATATTTAGAAAAGCATGGTCTAATTAGGGACAGGCAGAATGGCTTTGTGTGGGGCAGATCGTGTCTTACTAAATTGATTAAACTTTTCAAGAAAGTGACAAAAGTGATTGATGAGGGTAAAGCAGTGGATTTTTTAAAAATAGAATCTCTGCAGAATGGAAACAGGCTACTTGGCCCAAAATGCCCACAGCGACCCTCCAAAGTGTAACCACCCAGACCATTCCCCTGCATTTACCCACGCCTAATGCACCTAACCTACATATTCCTGAATGATATGGGCAATTTTAGTATGGCCAATTCACCTAACCTGCACACCTTAGGATTGTGAGAGGAAACTGGAGCACCCGGAGAAAACCCATGCAGACATGTGCAAATTCAACACAGACAGTTGCCTAAGGTTGGAATCAAACCCGGGTCCCTGGCACTCTGAGACAGCAGTGCTAACCACTGAAACACCATGTTGACTCTGTCGATTTTAGTAAGGCTATTGACAAGGTTCCTCATTGTAGGTTCCATCAGAAGATTAAGATGCATGGACTCCTTGATGATTTGGCTGGTGGGATTCATAACTGGCTTGCCCATTGAAGGTGGAGAGTCGCGGTGGAAGGACGTTTTTCTGGCCGGAGGTCCATAACTAGTGGTGTTGCGCAGGGATCCATACTGGGACCTCTGCTGTTTGTGAATTCTCTACTGACTAACTCACTTGTGTTTATTCATGAAGGGGATATGGGCATTGCAGCATTTGTTTGGTGGTTAACTACCTTCTTAAACCAGGGCAGTTTATTTGGTATAGATACACCTACAGCATTGTTAGGGAGGGAGAAATTTTGTCCCAGCGACACTGAAGGATTAATGATATATTTCAAAGTCAGGATGATAAGTGGCTTGAAGGGAAACTTGCAGGGGGTGACATTCCTCTGTATCTGCTGCCCTTGTCTCTCTAGATGTTAGTTGTCATGGGTTGAAAGGTGCTGTTTAAGTACATCTGCTGAATTTCTGCAATGCATCAGGTAGAAAAACACATAGCTCCTACTGGGTTTGTAAGGTACTATTCCAAGCCAAGCAACATACTGGTAAAACTCTTTTGCACCCTCTTCAAAGTCTCATTATCCTTCTCATAGTGTGGTGACAGAACTACACACAATATTCCAAATGTGACCGAACTAAACTATATACAGCTGCAATATAACTTGCCAGCTTTTATACTCAATGCCCTGACCAAAGAAGGCAAGCATGACTTCTTTACTACCATATCCACTTGTGTTGCAACTTTCAGGGAGCTAGATACCCCAAGATCCCTCCAAATATCAATCCAAAAGGTCCTGCCATTCTTTCCTCTTGCATTTGATCTCCAAACATATATCGCTTCACTCTTGTTTGGATTAAACTCTACCTGCCACTTCACTATCCTGCCGTATCTTTTCACAATCCACAATTTCACCAGCTATATTGTCATCTGCAAACTTACTAATCAGACTACTTGCATTTTTATCCAAGTTAATATAATATATTATATGCTACAGATATGCCAGCATTGATGCTTGAGGAATACAATGGCTCCCAGGTCTCTAGTCAAAAAAACACCCCTCCACAACTACCCTCTGTATGCTGTGACCAAGTCAATTTTGTACCCAACTTGACAACTCACTGTGGATTCCATGTCACTTCACTTTTTGGACGGGCCTATCGTGCGAGAACTTGTCAAATGCTTTAATAAAGTCCTTGTAGACAACATCCACTGCTTTATTCTCAATCATCTTTGTCATTTCCTCAAAAACTCAATAAAACTGAGACAAGACCTCCTCTGCACAAAGCCATGTTGACTATCCCTAATAAGTCCACTACTTTCCAAATGCAAATAAATCATGTCGCGAAGAATCTTCTCTGATAATTTCCCTCCTACTAATGCAAGGCTCATCATCCTATAATTTCTTGGATTATCCCTGTTTCCCTTCTTGAACAAAGGAACAACATTGACTATTCTCCAGTCTTCTGGGGCTGCCTGTGATTAAAGAAGATATAAAGATGTCTGTCAAGGCCCCAGCAATCTCCTCCTTTGCTTCCCTCAGTTTCCTGGATTTGATCTCATCAGGCCCTCAGGACTTATCTACCTTAATGCTTTTCAAAAGACCCAACACCACCTCCTTTTTCATATCAACATGCCTCAGAATATCAATATACCCCACCTTAATCTTACCATCATCCATTTCCATCTGCTTGGTGAATACCGATACAAACTACTCCTTAAGGACCTCACTCACTTCCTCTAGCTTGATAGATAAATGATTGTCCTGGAATGGACCTACCATTTCCCTAGTTACGCTCTTGCTCCTAATATATATACTTTACACACACAAAATGCCTTGGAATTCTCATTAATCCTACACGCCAAGGACATTTCAAGCCCCTTTTAGCCACTACCATCTTTGTATGTGCCCGATATGACTTCAATGAGCTGCAGTTTTCCTGATTCCCATTGACTCCAGTTTTATTAGTGATACAAGCAAACACTCTCACCTCACTCTCTTTAGCTCAGACATATAAACCAGCAGGTTACAGGTTCAGTATTTGCACAGCAACACCTGTTTGGAGAATGGTGTGGAACTACAGTTAATCTTACTGCACTTCGATAGCACCATGACAAGGAAGACGCATCCCCATTCCTGATCATTTTCCCAAGAAAAGACAGACATGCACTGACCGCAAGAACTAATACGGCACTTATCTTAGCTATTCCTCTTCCCTCTGCAGTCACATACACTGACACTGGGCTCATACATAAAGGTCCAACTGCAAATCAACTTGTATCTGTGGAATCCTAACGCAGCACACACTGAAAACGATGAGAATAGGGTGAGAGGCAAAGACTTAACTAAAAACAAAAGTTTATTTTGAAACTGCAAATAGTTTTAGGAACAGATGAGAAACATCAAGCAATACATGACCGAATATCCCAGGTAACAGACTAATTTTTTTTTGTATTCTGCTTAAGGCGGTATGCCCATACAAAATAAAGTTAATGAAAAGGCAAGACAGACATATGGATGAATGCACTGTGAAAGCACTGTTGTAAAATATTATACACAGGATGTGAAACCTGCCCTTTCAAAAATGCAATTTATTGTCACAATGACACTTACCCAGCAACTAGTATTTTTGGAATCTCACTAGCAAAAGCCTCCGCCATCTCCTGGCTTCCAACATTTGCGATGCAGTGTAGGGCCAGGCCCATGAAGGTGGGGTTACGGCTGGCCAGGTCATTTCTAAGGGCATTGTTTATCAAATGCATCAACTCGCTGTTTGAATTCACTAAGACTGAGATGAAAAGATAACCCTGCAATTATTTGAGACAGATAGAGAAGGGTACATTAAGTACAGCACCTGTTTATCAGCATCTGACACTGTCAGCTTTATCATTACATTCTGGTATCTCTCAAACTCACTGACTCTGAACCAGGGGGTCTGTACATTCATCCTATAGTCCCCATTGATGCATTAAGCAGGAACATTGGATAGATGATCATTACTCACCAAAGAATGAGCAACCTATCACTCAGATTCAACCACAGATTAATAATAATTGATTTAATTTGACATTCAATTTGTTAAATTAAAAGGATTAATGTGTTGTATTCACTTATCAATCTCATGCTGCATTGGTCACTGGGAGTAATTGAATGTCCTGCTTGGTTACATATAATTCAGAGTTTCATCATTAGTTTAAAACTGCAAATTGAATTATTCTGAACCCTATGTGAGTGTTAGTGACTGCTTAAGGTTAAATTCAGAGACAACGTTCACAATCTCCACAGCTTTTTTAAAAGCTTATTTATCTGTTGTTAATTTTACTTCTCTTTTGTACAGGCCTAGAATATAAAGTCAGAAGGGAGCAGTGGGGAGTTGGACAGCCATATCGGGATGGTGAAAGCTGGGACTTCAGAACAACAGGGAGAGCTCAGAAAGCTGGAAAGTGGTTCCTTTTTGTGTGAGTCCAGGATTATGGTTCTTAGAAGATTGGGATAGATGCACCAGTAGAGGAGAAAGCTTTATGGATCTGGTATTGTTGTAGAAAATCCTGGGACATAATGGGAAAGGAGGCATAATCATGGATTTCAGGAGAACTATAAGAGAATTATGTGCACGATTGTGATAGGTGGTATCAAAAAGAGTTAACGAGATTGAGGCATGGGGGAAAAGCATAAGGGCGATGGTTGTGGAGTACAGATTTGTGAATTACTGAGTGTGAGAGAATGACAAGATGGTGAGTGCTACACTTCTTGAATTTGGGACAGGGTAGGGGGGGCAGCAGGTGACAGCAAAAGAGACAGGGAGTGGGAGCACAGACTCAGACAGAACACCTCAAGTACAAGCTAATCTCAAGCCATTATTGTGTCCAGCACAAGCAGGCATCGACAGTCATGCCACATGTTTCTAATACCCCACACTAAAATCTCTTGGACATTTACGTTACCACAATGAGAAAAATAGCAAAGAAAGAATCACAAAATGCCACAGCATAGGATACCATTCGACTGGTTGGATCAGTGCTAGCTTGTTTCAACACTCTCAATTAATCTCACTCAACCACATTTTCACTGTAGCCCTATAAATGTTTTCTCTTTAGCTAATCATCCAACACCCTTTGAAAACTATGAATGAATCCACTCTCAGGCCATGCATTCTAGATCTTAAACACTTGCTGCAGGAAAAGGTTTTCCTTTTATCGCCTCTTGTTATTTACACTTTCCTCTCTCTGTCTATAAAAGAGTCAGGAGGATGGTCCACGAGAGCTGCAGAATCGGTCTAACATCTGTTTATAAGGCTTTCTGTGCACAAGGATCATGCTAAATGGTCAACGCTTGTATACAGGACTGTTAACCTTCATCCAACAAGGTAACCCAGCACAAGAAATGCATCAAAAAGCTCACGTGATTGTATATCAGTCTCATCTTCACCTTACTGCCTGGACCTTTCCGTATGTGGTTTTCGACTTGCAAGAGCCAAGTGTGATTCCACATTGTCACAAAGTGAACAAGTAGAAAAAGGACAGGCATTTCTCTGTGGATTCACAGCATAGCAGAAATCTAAGCAACAGGAATAATCACAATCAAGTATGCCCACACAAAATGCTACCTTGGACTTGTAAAGGTACAGATTCCCTGCCAAACATTAGCATTCAGTGCCATGTTTATAACGACAGTGTTCCTGTTGTGCTTACTATTATTACTGTGATGACAATCTGTATTAGGCATAATAAGGCAGTGACTGCTGTCCCACTTACAATTTGCTTCTCTGTATATTTATTCGAACTAAGTAGGTTAACTGCTTCCATGTGACCAAAATCAATGTCATGACCAAGGAGGAATATGAACAAAAGTTTGCAGATATATTTTTTCTTGCTGTAGCCATCCAATGTTTTGTCACCTACAAATCAAAGAAAGCAACATTTTATAAACAGGTCATTGTGAAACACATTAACTTACCAGACAAGTCAGCACCTGAAAAACAAGAGGAAGATGTATACGCGGTGTCCTGGTTAACCTGACTGTGAAAATGCACATAAAAATAGGGAAAAAATGTAAATTATACAAGTCCAAATACCATAAGGTGCACAACTCCCAGCAAGAGCCCCTTACACCAGATGGCCACAGCAACAATACACTGACCTCTACCTTGGACAATGTTCCAAACCTCCACAAACCAGAAAGGCCAGGCAGGCAGCATGTTGACAGGTTTCCAATGATATTAAGAAATGCAAATTTCATAGGTAGTTGCAGCAAAGTGAAAACCTGCCACCAAGAGTCCCAAAGCCTCTTAAACCTTCAGGATTTATATTCCTCATGAACAGTGTCTTATACACTAGGCTCTCCCTGATCCCCTCATTAAGTGTCTCATACACCTCACCCACCCTGATCCCCTCGCTGACAATGTCTCATACATCTCACCCTCCCTGATCCCGTCTATCTCATACATCTCACCATACTTGAACCCCTCATTAACAGTATCTCACACATCTTGCTCATCCTGATCCTCTAACTGTCTCATACACTGCACTGTCTCTGATGCCCGAACAGTATCTCACACACCTGCCCTCCTTGTTCCCCTCACTTAAGTGTCTATATACCTCACTCTCCCTGATCCCCTCACTAACAATGTCTCAGACACCTTTCCCTCCCTGATCCCCTCACCAACAGTATATCATACACCTCACCCTCCCTGATCCCCTTGCTAATAATGTCTCATACACTTCACCCTCCCTGATCCCCTTGCTAACTGTGTCTCGTACATCTCACCCTCTCTGATGCCTTTGCTAAGTGTCTCATACACCTTACTCTTCCTGATCACCTCACTATCCCTGACCCTTTCAATAACACTGCTTTTCGTATATATTGCTGCCACTATGTTGCCATGCTGATGGGAGTAAATATTGAAGATATTCTAATCAAAGAGCTACTTTGTCCTGGACGGTATCAAGTTACTTGAGATTTGTTAGCGCTGCACTCATCCAGGCAATTAGGGAGTTTGGACACGTGTGACTTGTGAAAAGCAGGCTGCATCACATAGACAAGGGGGCCAGATGATAACTCTGAGGAAAGTAGTTTGAGATAGAGCTAAATTCACTGAAGCTGATTGGAATTGGTTCTTGATCTAAGCCAGAGAAAGGAGCTAGCTATTGGATGAGTTTAACATTTACGGTATTATCTATTCTTAAATTTTAACCAATATCCATTTGGTGGTAAAATTAATAAAATATGTAAAAACATAAATTTAACATGAATAATACAATTAAACTGTTAAAACCCATTAAGATAGGCAGTATCAGTAATGTGCTCCTGGATTCCATTGTAATCCATGTCTGCAGTAACTGTTGGAGGTTTGAGCAACTCCAGCTCAGATTTAATAAGGTGGAGGCTGAACAACAAATACTGTGACGCATCTGGGATGGGGAATATTACTTAGATTTTTTGCACCAGGAGACAGTCACACCACAAAGGATAGGGTCTTCTGATTTTTTTCAATGCTCAGGGACAGAATGGTGTGACTGTGGTTGAACGAAGTAAGGAAAACATAGTGAACAAGAACAGGAGTGTCAGTCTCTGGAACTGTCCAATCGGTTAGTGGCTTTCTCAGCCTGTTTGGATGAGAATGGGAGTTGCAGGGTTGATGAGCTAATTGGTCATGTCACTTTGGTACAGGAAGCCTTTCATGTCATGGGAGCAATAAGAAATGTAGTGGTAGGTTACAGTAAAGAGAAGGTGGGGGGGGCTGGAAGGGAGAAATGGGTGACACCATGCTGCAGGGAGCATGAGTCCAGATGGTTGTGTTGCCTACCTGGTGGTGAGGTTTGAGATACCTGCTCAGGGATGGAAAGGAACTTGCAATGGGAAGGAAAGGATCCAGTTGTTGTGCTCCATATACCTACTAAGAAAAGAACTAAAATGAAAGACCTGCACAAGTATGAGGAGCTGTGCACTCAATTGAAAAGCAGAACCTCAAATGTTATAACCTCGAGATTATTACCTGAGGCCACATGCAAATTGATGCAGAGAATGTTTGATGAGGACAGTGTCAAACGTGCTTTACCTTCAGTTTAAAAGATTAGTGGAAACTTTACTCTGTATCTAACCTTGTTCTGTCCCTGTGCTGAGTATTTGATGAGGACAGTGAGGAGTAAGCTCTGTATCTAACTCTTGTGCTGTAACTTGTGCTGTCACTCTTCAGAGTGTATTTGATGGGAACAGTATACAGAGAAGTTTACTTTTCATTTAAAAGAGTAAACAGTGTCACGCACATTTTAAACCCTGTGCTGGGCCTACCTGGGAGTGTCTGATGAGAACAGTGCTGAGAGACCTTTACATTGTATTTAAAAGAATTGAGGTAACGTTACTCCGTAATGTTAAAAGATTAAATTGGAATATCTCTCTAGATATTAATGTAATATTAAAGAGTTGAACTGCATTGACTGAACATCCTGGAAGGGGTGGAGACGACATTCATGCAAGAATGCAGACGACTCCCAGTCCAATTAGACAGTCATTTACTACTACTCCTCCTCAATATCAAATTAAACTATCATTCAATCTTTTCCCTTCAGAAACACTTTCTAGCCATCCCCCAAAGTTAGGTGTGTCACACCTGGAACGGAGAATAGGTCGTACGAGAATAGGTTGAGAGTGCTAGGCCTTTTCTCATTGGAACGGCGAAGGATGAGGGGTGACTTGATAGAGGTTTATAAGATGATCTGGGAATAGATAGACAGTCAGAGACTTTTTCCCTGGGTACAACAGTGTTACAAAGGGACATAAATTTAAGGTGAAGGGTGGAAGGTATAGGGGGAATGTCAGGGGTAGGTTCTTTACCCAGAGAGTGGTGGGGGCACGAATGCTCTGCCTGTGGGAGTGGCAGAGTCAGAATCATTGGTGACCTTTAAGCGGCAATTGGATAGGTACATGGATAGGTGCTTAAGCTAGGACAAATGTTCGGCACAACATCGTGGGCTGAAGGGCCTGTTCTGTGCTGTATTGTTCTATGTTCTACACCTACATTGTCTGTATAACGATTCCCCAGGATTAGGGCATTTACATTTCCATTATCTCTGAGGATGATCTCATCCTACCATTGTACCTGGAGTAACATGTGACTATGAGGGAGTGGCTGGAGGTTGTCTTGAGTGACATGTGATTGTGGGGGGAGTGGCAGAATATCTGTGAGCATGACCAACTGACCTGTAGAAAAAGGATGTGTTTTCTTTGTTCTTGGTCTCTTTGACTCAACTTCATGTGCCTGCGAAGAGGGTCAAAAGGGTCACCAAGCCTGTACAAGCTTTAATAAACTCTAACTTTTTGCAGAAGTTGGTGTGTGTGAATTACATCTCATGTGTGAAACCTCAGGAAAAGAACCTAACAACTCTAACACTGTACCTGTCCTGGCGGTGCTACCTGGGAGCATTTGATGAGGGTATTGTCAGGGAGCTTTACTCCATTTCTAACCCTGTACTGTTCATGTCCTTGGAGTGTTTGATGGGGACAGTGCAGACGGAGCGGTACTTTCACTTTAAGACAGTAGAAGAAGATTTACTCTGTGTCTAACACCTGTGGGTGGTTTTTCCGATATCCCATTGCTTAGCACTAGATGTGAATGAAATTATGAGTAGCACGTAGTTCTCAATTAAAGCTTATCAAATCAATAGAGAGCATATGCAGAGACGACCACACCAGAGGGGTTTGGGACCACTTTTGCCCCAGAACAACTTCCAGAAAAATCTGTATCTTTCCTGGGAACCGTTCTTTCCCTTGGGCTAGTTCCAATTTGAACTCTTGCTTTTGAAGTTACTGGTGCATTACAATAGACTCTATTCTACTATCATTCTCTGCACTGAATTCTTACCTTTAAACTTGGAACGAATATTTGCCAATTCTTTGTTGATTCGCTTTATTTCCGCTTCTTTGCTTTTGCCTGTGAGTGAGATTACAAGGCTAAATACTTGTTCAAGTGGAATGTGCACAATGAACTTCAACACAAACATTACTGAATCTCATGTGTACATGTGGGTAAGATTGAACACAATGCTTGGGGGTGGAATGAGATTTCATCTTAAACTTTTGATTTTGTAATCCATCTGCTGCTCCCACTGCTCGTACACAATTAGTGATGAGAAAATGAATGACCAACAGTTGTGCACACCGTCATAAGTTCTTTTCAAAAGAAGTTTCCCTATCAGGGTCTTGTGTCAAAGGCAAAGCACCAAGTGGAGCAAAGAACTGGCTGTTAATCCTGCTTCTGCAGTAAACAGCAAGTGTCTGGCCATCGTTCAGCACTCTCCCTGCTGCTTGCCAACATTCACACCAGTCATGCTGGCTAGACACTTCATTCCAGCCAAATAAACACTGACCGCACTACTAGATGAGCTGAAAAATGTGTTGCTGGAAAAGCGCCGCAGGTCAGGCAGCATCCAAGGAGCAGGAGAATCGACGTTTCAGGCATAAGCCCTTCTTCAGGAATGAAGAAGGTGTGCCAAGCAGGCTAAGATAAAAGGTAGGGAGGAAGGACTTGGGAGAGGGGCGTTGGGAATGCGATAGGTGGAAGGAGGTTAAGGAGAGGGTGATAGACTGGAGAGGGGGTGGGGGAGGAGAGGTCAAGAAGGCGGTGCTGAGTCCGAGGGTTGGGACTGAGACAAGGTGTGAGGAGGGGAAATGAGGGGAGGGGAGGGAGGAGTCTGAGACGGTCCAGGTGAATTTGAGGTCGGGTGGAAGGTGTTAGTAAAGTGGATGACCTGTTCAACCTCCTTGTTTGAGCACGAGGTAGCGCCGATATAGTCATCGATGTAGCGGAGGAAAAGTTGGGGGACGGTGCCAGTGTAGCTGCGGAAGGTGGACTGTTCCACATATCCGACGAAGTGGCAGGCATAGCTGGGGCCCATGCGGGTGTTCTTGGCTACTCCTTTGGTTTGGAGGAAGTGGGAGGATTGGAAAGAGAAGCTGTTCAGAGTGAGGACCAGTTCAATCAGTCGAAGGAGGGTGTGTCAGTAGAAGGGTACTGGTTGGGTCGATGGGAAAGGAAGAAGCGGTGGGGGATGGAGGTATGTAGGGACTGTATGTCCATGGTGAAGATAAGGCGTTGGGGGCCAGGTTTGCGAAAATCATGGAGGAGGTGGAGGGCGTAGGTGGTGTCCTGAACATAGGTGGGCAGTTCTTGGACTAAGGGGGTCAAGACCGTCTCAGACCCCTCCCTCCCCTTCCTAGACCTCTCCATTTCTATCTCGGGCGATAGACTCAACACAGACATTTACTATAAACTGACCGACTCCCACAGTTACCTAGCTAACACCTCTTCCCACCCTGCCCCCTGTAAAAATGCCATCCCATATTCCCAATTCCTTTGCCTCCGCCGCATGTGCTCCCAGGAGGATCAATTCCAATACCAAACAACCCAGATGGCCTCCTTCTTCAAAGACTGCAATTTCCCCTCAGACATGGTTGATGACGCTCTCCACCGCATCTCCTCCACATCTCGCTCCTCCGCCCTTGAACCCCGCCCCTCCAATTGCCACCAGGACAGAACCCCACTGATCCTCACCTACCACCCCACCAATCTCCAGATATATTGTATCATCCTTCGTCATTTCCGCCACCTCCAAACAGACCGGACCACCAAGGATATATTTCCCTCCCCTCTCCTATCAGCATTCCAGAAAAACCACTCCCTCCGCGACTCCCTCATCTGGTCCACACCCCCACCAACCCAACCTCCATTCCCGCCACCTTCCCATGCAACCGCAAGAAATGCAAACCTTGCGCCCACACCTCCCCCCTTACTTCCCTCCAAGGCCCCAAGGGATCCTTCCATATCCATCACAAATTCACCTGCACATCCACATGCATCATTTACTGCATCCGCTGCACACGATGTGGCCTCCTCTACATTGGGGAGACAGGCCGCCTACTTGCGGAACGTTTCAGAGAACACCTCTGGGACACCTGCACCAACCAACCCAACCACCATGTGGCTGAACACTTTAACTCCCCCTCCCACTCCGCCAAGGACATGCAGGTCCTTGGCCTCCTCCATCGCCAGACCATGGCAACACGACGCCTGGAGGAAGAGCGCCTCATCTTCCGCCTAGGAACCCTCCAACCACAAGGGATGAATGCAGATTTCTCCAGCTTCCTCATTTCCCCTCTCCCCACTTTATCTCAGTCCCAACCCTCGGACTCAGCACCGCCTCCTTGTCCTGCAATCTTCTTCCCAACCTCTCCGCCCCATCCCCTCTCCGGCCTATCACCCTCACCTTAACCTCCTTCCATCTATCGCATACCCAACGCCCCTCTCCCAAGTCCCTCCTCCCTACCTTTTATCTTAGCCTGCTTGGCACACCTACCTCATTCCTGAAGAAGGGCTTATGCCTGAAACATCGATTCTTCTGCTCTTTGGATGCTGCCTGACCTGCTGTGCTTTTCCAGCAACACATTTTTCAGCTCTGATCTCCAGCATCTGCAGTCCTCACTTTCTCCTTTGCACTACTACATGAATCAAGGACACAAACACCAAACAGCACCAAACTCAGCAGCAAGGACAACATCCTCAAGCTAGTAGACCTGTGCCTTACTACCCACTTCAACCAGGATCACCAGAATCTAGCTTCTTAGCAGAAGCAGGAATGCAGAGACTTGAACGAACAGCCCTCCCTACGATTCAACCCAAACTTTGGGTCCACTACATGGATGACACCTTTGTCATCACAAAATGGAACAAATTACAGGAAA
The DNA here is from genome assembly GCF_020745735.1 of Hemiscyllium ocellatum. Lineage (NCBI taxonomy): Eukaryota > Metazoa > Chordata > Chondrichthyes > Orectolobiformes > Hemiscylliidae > Hemiscyllium > Hemiscyllium ocellatum. Next base: position 11,007,331 of record NC_083418.1, on the reverse strand, counting down.
CCTACAACATCATCAACAATATCCTTACTGGCATAAATTTCACAAGAGGAGAACAAGAACAGATGCCTCTTCCTAGATGTCACAGTGGAATGAACAGTTAATGGAGAACTTCAACCAACGTCTACAGGAAAGCATCACGCATAGACCAGATACTTAATTACAGAAGCAATCATCCCAACACCCACAAATGGAGCTATCAGGGCATTATTTAAATGGGCCACAACACACTGCAACACCCAAGAACTATGAGCAGCAGAAGAAAAATACCTATACAGCGTATTCAAGAAGAAAAGTACCCGATAAACACATTCCACCAATTCTTAAACAACAAACCCAAACAAGTAGATACAACATGCCCAGAAACTCTAGCCACACTACCAAATATCAAAGACATCTCGGAGATGGACTAGAGGGAAATAATCAAGGGGAACATCAAGAGGTTATTCATCCTCAAAGGTATTTAGAAAGTGAGAGTGAGAGAGACAGAGAGAGAGACAGGGAAAGCTGTCCAAACTCCAGAAAAGCTGCAGAAGCTACTCCTACAGATAGGCATTAGTGTCAAACAGAATATACAGAATGTGATGAGCCAGCAAACCTCGCTCTGTGTTTTGGAGGCTTCCAAGATAATATTCCAGCCCAGGGTCTGCTCTATGGAGCAGAATAAGATGCACTTACATTTCTTCTTCCAGAAAGTACGCAGGGAGAGCTCTTGATCAGCAGCCTGAAGGAAGATGGCTTGGTCATGTCATGTTAGTTTGATGTCCTAAGGATCAGCAAATCATTTTCTGACAGCTTGTATGACACTAAGACCAGAGAAGTCTTCCAGTCATTCCTGATCTCTATCATGATGGTCTTAGACCACAGCTGGACCAACTGTTATCTTTGGATGAGGTGACCAAGGCCCTTGTGTCCTTTCAGAAGAGTAAAGCTCCCAGAGGTGACAGCTTATCAATCAAGTTGTATTCAGCTCTGTGTAATCTGATTGGCCACGACCTGCTGGAGGAATACGACAGGTAATGTACACAACTCTGTGAGGGAAAATATCATCGCCCTCATTCACAAGCGGAAGGGGGAGGGGGGGGGAAAATCATAATTTGAAAACCAATTTCACTGTTTAATGTGGATTACAAAATCCTCAAAGGTCATCACCAATCGGGTCAGGTCTGCTGTGGGATCAATGATTCACCCCGATCAAACCTGTGCTTTACTGACAGAATGCTCTCTGACAGCCTCATGCACCTCAGGGATACAATCACGTATGTACAGGACAGATGAGTGGATGCCTGCCTCACAGCCTGGACCATAAGAAAGCCTTTGACAGGATATTGCACTCCTACACCAATGATGTGTTCTCCAAAATGGGCTTTGGGGAAATAATTTGCAAGGATCCAACTGCTCTACACCAACGTCAATAGTGCTGTCTCAGTGTTGGAATCAGAAAGCTTCCTGATCAGATCGCAGTCAGGCAGTGCTGCTTAGTCTCTCCTGTCTTGTTTGTTTAGAGCCTTCTGCTAAGTCCACCAGGAAGGGTGTGAGGGGCGACTATTCAGGGCAGTGGAGACCTGCAGGTCAAAGCCTCCCTGTACATGCATGAAGTTGCCATATTCTGCTTGGATCCGCTGTCCAGTAATAAACTCATGAGCATCTGTGACAGGTTCAAACTGGCCTTGGGAGCCAAGGTAAATTGAGGCAAGAGTAAGAACTGGGAACTGGGCTGACCAATCCTTTACCCATTTCACCGTCAGGTCAGATTATCTGAAGGTGCTGGGAATACAGTGTGGAGGGAACTGAGTGTGCAGAAACCTGGGAGTAGCATATTACCAAGGTGAGGCAGAAACTGGGCAAATGGGAGCACTGATCCCTCTCCATTACAGGTAAAAATCTGGTCATCAGGTGTGAGCTATACTCAGTGTTGTACATGGTGCAGGTTTGGCTTATTTCCTAAAACTGCACACAGCGGTTACCTGAACTATCTTCCATTTCACCTGGAGGTCAAAGATGGACCGTGTCCACAGGGACACCATGTACAAAACTCTGCATTTGTGCAGATACAAGAGGTCCTCTTTGATGTTGCCAAGGTAAGTCAACATGGAAACACATTGTGTCATGTTTTAATACTACGCACATTAATACTGACAATTTTAAAACCCATTTTGAGTGTTCATAGATTTACCCACAGACCCAATGTCCGTTTATCCGCAGTCTTATCACTAGGGGACTTCCTGCATCCCTGCGGTGTGGTCAGACTGTTGGACACTCTTAGTTCTGTTCCTACCTGGGGCAACTGCCCTGATCCAGTGTCATCGGGGCAAGAAAGAAGCCAGGAAGGTGCAGTTTTGAGTCTGACTGAGGTAGTATCATGCTCTGCTCCGTATTTGCAGCATTTCTGTTCCCAGTTGCTTGGAGCTGTGGTGCAGTTGGGTACCCCTTGATTCTCAGGGGCAAGACATTGACTTCACCAGGCCCCTTGCAACATACAGCATTGCTGGGTTGGGGGTTGCTCCTGTCCTCCTCACTCATGGTGCTGTGCCTCTTTTGTTTTGGTGGCGGCCATCCCTGCATCATCATCATCATCATGATAGCTTCATCATCAGAGGAGCTGTTGGTGTGTCCCTCATGCAGCTTCCTCTTAACGCTTTTCTGTGGAACCAGGCAGCTCAAAGTATTTTCCTTTTGGGGTTGTTTCTTACCAGTATCCATTTTCCCACCTCCTTGGTTTCCTCCTCCTCCTCCATTGACTCAATCTGTTCAAATGGAGGTCCGTGCTGTACATCGCTAGGACTTCTCTCTGGCTTGTCCCTCCTTCTGGGTGCCCCTTGTTTTGGTTTGCTTGCTGGAGGGTGCACCTTCCTGTCCTTTGCTCATGTTGCCATTTACGGCCATCTAAGCATATGTAGCACACACATACCCCTCCCTCACCTTGTGCAGGCCTTGTACAGGTAGCCTGCTTCTCTACACAGATTGCAGCTCTTTGACTCCTTGTAGTCCTTAGCAGGTGGCCCTCCTGTTCACATTTCCTGCAGAGGGTCACTTTACAATCTGCTGCCATGTGCCCTGATCCCCCACACGTTCAGCACACTCTTGGCTACCCTGCACATATCAGCTAGCCTCGGCTCCTTCTGATTGTGAATCTGGAAGGCAGGTACAGGATGCTCCCACTAGCGTCCACCTTCAGGATTACCTTGACCTGATGCTTTCAGGTCCAGATTCCAAAGGGGTCTACTCAATCACTGCTGCCCCCTTCTCAGCTGTGCATAACTTCCCAGGACGATCCGGACATCTGATGCTGGGACATGGGACTTACAAATGTGGGATTCTAACAATCCAGCTCCTCCGTGCTTTTTTTAAGTTTCAAAAATATATTTTATTCATAAAAAGTATATTTATACATACACAGTCACAAACAAAGTTCGGATCTGTGCAGTAGCATATCAAACAAACAAATACAGGAGTTTGACGCTGTCCAATAAACAAACTGAAGGCATTTCTTACATTTGAACAAGACTATATTTACTTGCATTTGAGCACTGCGAGGGTCCGATAACTGAGCAGATCCCTATTTAACTTTGGCAGAAGGACCACAGACAGTGGCCCTTCCCCACTGCACCTTGGTGGTAGCTGCGCAAAGTTTTACTGGGTCCCTCAGCATGTAGTCCTGGACTTTGGAAAGTGCCAGTCTGCAACGTTCAGTCAGGGTCAACTCCTTTACCTGGCACCTCCAGCAATGAAGTGTATTCAATCACAATCATGACTTAACACCATAAAATATAGAAGTACTCAGCCCATCAAATCTACTCTATCAATAAGTAAGCGTGGTGGTAGAAGGGTGTTTGTGTGGTTGGATGGATCAATACAGGGTCACTTACTGCTTGTGATTTTCTTAAATGCTAGTGATGAAAAATGTGGGGGAGTGATAACTAAATTTCCGGCATAAGACCTTCATCAGGAATTAAGCTTTTGGGCCGTGGGACTGAGAAATAAATGGGATGGGGGGGTGGGGATGGAGAGGAAGATAGCTGAGATTGCAATAGGAAGATAAAGGTGGGGGAGAAGATGACGGATCAGAGAAGAGGGGGAGCTGATAGATGGGAAAGATGATGCACAGGTCAAGAGGGCAATGCCGAGTTGGAGGCTTGGGACTGGGATGTGGTGGAGGGAGGGGAAATAGGAAACTGGTGAAATCCATATTAATCCTTGTGGTTGCAGGGTTCCAAGGCGGAAGATGTGGTGTTCTTCTTCCAGGCATCGGGTGGTTAGGGTTTGGCGATGGATGAGGCCCAGGGCCTTCATGTCCTTGGTCTATTGGGACGGGGAGTTGAAGTGATCAGCCAGGGGCCGTGGGGTTGGTTGGTGCTGGTGTCCCTGAGAAGTTCTCTGAAATGATCCACAAGTTGGCATCCTGTCTTGTCGATGTAGAGGAGACCACATCAGGTGCAATGGATACAAGAGAGATTAATGTGGACTGCAACCACATGGGATTAAGATGTGGTTGCAGCATTTGCAGTCCTCACTTTCTCCCAGATGGAATTTGACCCTTATAAATGAGAGGTGATGCACTTTGGAAGATGTAACAAGAGAAAGGAGTACTCAATGAATGGCAAGACACTAGGAAGAAGAGGACCAGAGGAATCTTGGGTGATTGGCCACAAATCCCTGAAGGTGCTGGCTCGGTTAATAAGGTAGTTAAGAAGGCAAATGGGACATCAACTGTGTAAGAGCAGAGAGGTTGTATTGGAGCTGTATAGAATTTTTGTTACACCACAGCTACAGTGCTGACTGTAGTTCTCGACACTGCATTGTTTTTACCCAGGAAGGGGGAGAGCTAACTCTGGGGGTGGGAGGGTCAGTGGGGCAGTTGACCCCGGAGGTGGGGTGGATCATGGAGAAGTTATCTCAGGCATTTTGGGGGGGGGCAGTGGGTCCTGGGGGAATTAATCCTGGGGTTGAGGAATCATTGTGGGTGTTAATTTGGGGGTGGGGGAGTCATAGCAGAGGCTATTAACCCTGTGGGTGGAAGGGTCAGGGAGAGTTAACCCTGAGGTTGGAAGGGTGAGCGGGGTCCTGAGGGAGTTAACCCTGGGGGTTGGGGAATCATCGGGGAGTTAATTTTTGGGGTTGGGGGAAGTCATGGGGCAGTTAATTTTGGAGTTGGGGGCTGCCACAGGGGAGTTAACCCTGAGGGTGGAAAGGTCGGGGAGAGTTAACCCTGGGGTTGGGGATGTGGGCGGGGTCCTGGGGGGGTTAACCCTGGGGTAGGGGTCATGGAGGGGAGCTAACCCGGGAGCCGGGGCCCCTCTCGGTTGGACGCTGTTTGAATGGCCCTGGTCACTCACAGTTTCTGATGTCCGAGATGAAAACAGCGAGACCCCGCATCCCGTCACCTTTCGACACAACCGGCATCTTCCCGGGAGAGGGGAGCTCGCGCCGCCACACAGCCCGTGCCCGCCCACGGGGAAACCCCGCCAAACCCCGCCCCCACCAACCGCCCCCGACCCGGCCCCTGACAACCGTCACCCTTCACCACCCGCCCCGTATCCTCACAGACCTCCCCGAACCCCCCACACACCCACCCCGACCCCCTCACAATCAATCCCCCTCACACACCCACCCCGACACCCTCACAATCAATCCCCCTCACTCACCCACCCCGACCCCTCACAACCGACACCCCAACCCTTCACACACCAACCCCGATCCCTCACACATCCGCCCCGCACCCTCATAGACTCAACCCGACCCCTCACAACCGTCCCCCCTCACAGACCCACCCTGACCCCTCACAACCATCCCTCCTCACACACCCACTCCGACCCCTCACAGACCTCCCTGACCAATCACAACCGACACCCCACCCCCTCACTGATCCACCCCGACCCCTCACAACTGTCCCCTCCACCTCACACACCCACCTCGACCGTTCACAACCGTCCCAGCCCCCTCACAACCGTCCCTCCTCACAGACGCTCCCGTCCCCTCACAACCGTCCCCTCCCCCTCACACACCCACCATGCCCCCTCACAACCGTACCCACCCCAGCCCCATCCTGACCCCTCACAACCGTCCTTCCCCTTACCAACCCACCCCGACCCCTCACAACCGTTCCCCTTCCTCACTGACCCCTCACAACAGACCCCCCCACTGACCCGCCCAACCCCTCACAACCGTCCCCCATCATAGTCCCACCCTGACCCCTCACAACCATCCCCCCACACAGACCCATCCTGACCCTCGCAACAGCCCTCCCTCACAGACCCGCCTCAACCCCTCACAACTGTCCCTTTCCTACTGACCCACCATGACTCCTCACAAACGTGCCCCTCAAAGACCCACCCCAGTCCCTCCCGTCCCTCACAAACCCACCCTGACCGCACTCCTCCTTCCCCCTCACAAACCCACCCCGACCCCTCCCCATCTCCTTTCTTCTCTCAAACCCTCTCCTTCTGAAACCCACCCTTCCACACACTTTTCATACACCCTCTCCCTGCCTCTCCCCTCAGCTTCATCCTAAAACCACCATTTCTCTCCAAATACCATCACTTGTCCTTTTCCTTTCATGCAATATATTTGGACAATTTCACGCATCGTTTTCTCACATCCCTTCTCCTGAAGCTGCCAAATTCTTTCCACTCACTTATCCTCTCTGTGTCCCTTTGGAGATTCTTGCTATGCTTCTCACAGCTTGCTTTCCTGCCATCGGCAAATTTACATTGCAGTGCACTCAATGCCTTCATTCCAATCATGTGGATTGTAAATAGTTGAAGCTCAATGCTCATCCCTGTGGCACTCCATTTCTAAGCACTCAAGTTACATTTGCCAACCTGAAAATGTTCCATTTATCCTGAATGTTTCCTGTCCATTCTATCATTTTTCAATCCATGCTCAATCTAGCACCATAATCATCCTCATGGTTATCTCAAGGCCACAGACCAGGCATGCCCTCAGAGCCATCCATGAACTAAGAATTTGTAGGAACTTATTTGTAAGTCCCTCTCATGATGACTCTAAAGTTTTTAGGGATGTTGTATAAAATTGCTTTCACAGTCTGTGCTTAACCAAAGAAATCTGTTAATTTCAAACAAACCGTTCTTTTATCAGACAGTAATTGTAATTACAGTAATTACACTCAAGTCCCTTTCTCTCCCCAGAAGGTTAAATTCAAAAGGTCCCACTGTATCACCCAAGGTTTAACTCAATTCTAAATTTTTCTCTTTGTGTTTGATGCTGAGATAATGCAGTTCAATTGTATGTGAACACGTCCAATGTCTGCACTTTGAAAACTTATTTTAGAAGTCATTTCTAAATTTATGGATTTTAAAGTAGGAATGTTATTTTAACAGTTTCTTTTTTTAAAAAATCTGCAATATCAACTGCATTGGCATGATTTTGTTCGTCACCGTGGTTCAGGTTAGTGAACTACAGCATGAACACCCTGGGGTGTACACAGCTCTTTCCCAATTCTGCTTCCACCTCCCCCCTAACCACCCCCCCCCCCAAACTTCTAGCAACTTCCTGCTCAACATGTCCTCTGTTGATTCTCCACTAGTGACTGGCTTATGAAAAACCAAAATGTGTTTCAGCTCTTGCCAAAGTAATCCCTGTGGAGTTTAGCAACTTTAGAATGCAGCAAGCACCTGTGGAATTGCAACAGACAGAATAAATCGACCGGCAATTAATCTTGAGATAATTGATGATCTCTTAAAATAACACTAGTGGGACAAGTCCTCCCTGTTACTGAGCGTATGTTCAGCTGTGTAAGGTTTAGAGGTGGTGTAAGCTGGAGCTCTAAAATGAAGCCTTGAAATTAAATAAATATGTATTCATAAATAAATTCTTTTTCAAGTGTAATTCGGAATAGACAAAGAAACGTGTGTAAGTTAGCTGTCTGAGCTGGAAGGTTTGTTTTCAGACATTTCATCACCATGACTAGGTAACATCATCAGTGAGAGTCTCTGGTGAAGCACTGGTGGTATGCCCAGTCTCTCTACTTATAGATCTTGGTTTCTTAAGTTGGGTGATGACATTTCTGGTTTTTGTTTCAAAGGAAGGTAAATGGGGTCTAAGTCGATTGTTTATTGATGAGTTCCAGTTAGAATGCCATGCCTCTAGGAATTCTTGTGCGTGTCTTTGTTTCACTTGTCCTAGGATTATGTGTGTCCTCCCAGTCAAAGTGGTGTCCTTCTTTGCCTGTATGTACGGAAACTAGTGATAGTGGGTCGAGTGTTTTGGTGGCTAGTTGGTGTTCATGTATCTTGATGCCAAGTTTACTGCTCTTTTGTCCTATGTAGTGTATTTTACAGTTCCTGCATGGTTTCAAGTAGGGTATGGAGAAAATTACATCCACTGTGTCTACAATGATTGTAATAATTGTGCTTCTAGATGCACTTAGGCTGCAAATAGATGGAACACTTTAAGCATGACCCTAGCAAAGGCTTTCTTAATCTTTGGAATGAGATGATTCTATCGTTGTTGCTATCTCCACTGTCACCTTTATTTGTTTACTGTGAAAATATTTTGCTTCCTGCAACTCCTGTGGAACTGATTTCATTCTTTCAGAAGGGGAGGTTTGTTTAAGTGTGTCAGTAGAAGGGATTTCCTCTGTTTGAGCAGTTTAGCTGAAATTCCACCTTTCTCAGTTGTGATTCTGCCTATGCAATCAATGGCTTTTTATGAGCTCAAGTGATGAGAGATCATCATTTAACTCAACTATAACAGGAAACTTTAGGAAAGAATGTCAAAAGTAGGCTATTGGCTGTCTGTCTGATGGAAATACGGCTTACAATGATATTCAACACAGCAGGCCATAGGTTTCCTTCTGTTCGTGAAAGTTTAACTCTGTTTGGTGATGTTAGGTTCAAGCATTCTCTTTACCAGAGAATACATAGGACATAACTTTTGATCCAATTTCTTGATTGTTTGATTCAAATTGCATGGGCATCTCGGCTACTTTCAAGATGTACAGTGACCCAGCTGTTGGGTTTGTATAGTACATCAGATAAACCTGATCTGGTATGATGTGATGGAACTCTGGCAAGGCGGATACTCCTCAGAACCCTCAAGACAGGCCTTTAGGTATTCACCCTCCTGAAAGGACACCAGCTGAGGAACCTCAGGACATATGCCATATCTGAATATTTCTCAATCACCAATCCATAGTCCTTCCCAGAAACTGCGAGAACTGATGCATACAGCTTCTGATGAATACAAGCTGCTGACATTAGCTCTTTCATCCTTTCAGGAGAAACGGACTTGTAATTTCAGAAAGAGTGCCCAGAATGATGGAGGGGTCCTTTGAACCATGGAGGTGGGTATTATGACATTGCCGTCATCGAAGGTTGTCTTTCACTCTATCCCTTCTGATTACCATGCAGAAGACCAAATCACATTGAGATGGTTAAGCATTGCAGACTATAGGAGAGGATAAATAGGCTGGGGCTGTTTTCCCTGCAGCATTGGTGGCTGAGGGGTGACCTTATATAGGTTTATAAAATCATGAGAGGCATGAATAGGATAAGTAGATAAGTTCTGGGGATGGGGGAGTCCAGAACTAGAGGGCATAGGTTTAGGCTGAGAAGCGAAAGATATAAAAGGGACCTAAGGGGCAACTTTTGTACGCAGAGGGTGGTGCATGTATGGAATGAGCTGCCAGGGAACTGGTGTAGGCTGGTACAATTGCAGCATTTAAAAGGCATCTGGATGGGTTTAGAGGGATATGGGCCAAGTGCTGGTAAATGGGACTAGATTAGGTTGGGATCTCTGGTCAGCATGGATGAGTTGGACCAAAGGGTCTGTTTCCGTGCTGTCCATCTCTATGATTATTTTGTAAATTATGTTAGTTTTGCTGGTAGTATCTAATGGATCCTTTAGGTTCATTAGACACTCTTTAAGTGTGTTGGTAGGTTTGTGGGCTACTATGATGCCAAGGGGTCTGAGTGGTCTGGAAGTCATTTCTGATATGTCTTTGATGTAAGGTAATGTGGTTACACTTTTTGATTGCATTGTGTCTGCTTGTTTGAGTTTGTTTCTGAGGAATTGGCAGAGTGTGTTTATTGGGTGCCCATTTTTCTTGAAAACATTGTTTATATTAGATTACTTACAGTGTGGAAACAGGCCCTTCGGCCCAACAAGTCCACACCGACCCGCCGAAGTGAAACCCACCCATACCCCTACATTTGCCCCTTACCTAACACTATGGGCAATTTAGCATGGCCAATTCACCTGACCTGCCCATCTTTGGACTGTGGGAGGAAACCGGAGCACCCGGAGGAAACCCACACAGACACGGGGAGAACATGCAAACTCCACACAGTCAGTCACCTGAGGCGGGAATTGAACCTGGGTCTCTGGCGCTGGGAGGGCAGCTTGTTCTAGTCCCTGCATTACTGCTTCCGCTATGAGCCCTGATATTGGTGATCCCATGGGTGTTCCATTGATTTCTTTGTAGCTCTTGTTATTGAACGTGAAGTGGGTGGTGAGGATATTGTCTTTGTTGATGAGGTTGGTGCTGTCATGTGTTTGTGGTCCTAGTTTTCCTAGTAGTGATGCCAGTGTTTCTTTGGCCAGGTTTATGTTAATTGATATGAAAGGGCTGTAACGATAAAGGAGACCATTAGTTTGTCCTTTTCTACCTTGGTGTCTTTGATGATGTTCAGGAATTCTTGGGCGGAGTGAATGGAGTGGTGTGAACACCAACTAGCCACCAAAAGGTACAATCCGCTATCACTAGTTTCCATACTTACAGTCAAAGAAGGCCGCCACTTTGACTGGGACATCACACACATTCCAGGATAGGTGAAACAAAGATACGCACGAGAATTCTTAAAGGCATGGCATCCTAACCGAAACTCCCTCGATAAACACACTGATTTAGACTCTATCTTCCTTCCCTTGGAAAAAAAAAGAAGTGACATCACCCACCTTAAGAAACCAAGACCTATAAATAGTGAGGCAGGACATACCACCAGAATCTCTCACTGAAGAGGTTACCTAGTCATGGTGATGAAATGTCTAAAAACAAACCTTCCAGCTCAGCGAGCTAACTTACATGCATATCATCATCCTGAGTTACAATTCTTCCCAAAAATTGATAGACAAAAAATGTTAGCCTTATCAGTAATGCCCAGAGCCCATGAAAGAATAAGAAAAGATATTGCTTTCAGATTGGCATTTGACGCAGGTCTGGCTGGTCACTGTGCGCAGTAGTGTGTGCACCAATGTAATGTCAATCGTGATTAGTTTGGAGTTCAAAGTGAGTTCTCAGCACTTAGCAAGAAAGTTGCCAACAAACCCAATTTCTCATGCATTATGTGCCTCCAACTATGTTGACTACCAGATCAACAGGTTTTTAATCACAAGTGCGATCACACTGGACTTTCAGACTCTGTTCCAAGGCCATTGTGTTCACTTTTAAACAAACAATAGCACAGTGTTTTGATTCATTGGCACGTGTTTGGAAATCATAACCAGTTCTTGCTACTGAACCATTGCCACTTGATCACTGTAAATTTAACCTCTAGTCACCATCTCAGCTTAACATCTCGCTGTTCTGAAACTAAGAACAACTGAGGATCCTCCTGAAATGCAAAGATAGTCCTTGATTTTGATTCAATGCTGTGACTCATCATATTAATTCCATCTCCACTGCCTCTTCTGCCCTCATCTCCAACGACCAGTCCAGGAGATTGGGCTTCCTTGTCACTAGGATTGAGACTGTCATTTCAGCTGCCTCTATCATGACCCTCTCTTACATTGGACCAGCAAGCCAAACTGCAGTGAAAAATCCCTGAGCTCAGGTAAATCTCTAATTTTTCCAACCACCACCCCTCAAATCATTTCTCAGCTCATCCTGCCTATGAGATTTAACACCTGTTCTCTCAACCCATTTCCCATTGAACTGCTGATCACTCTGTTGAATACTGCAGGAGACTGTTGGGAAGTGGTAATATTACTGGACTTGTAATCCACCCGGGCTAATACCTTGGGGATGGTGAAATTTAAATTTGGTTTCTAAGTACGTCGGGAATTGGGGAGCGATAAAATTATAATCAATTGCCACAAAGCAGTTAGGGAGGCAAATTTTGGAAATGTGCAGATGTAACAGGCTGTTGTCATGGGTGACTTTAACTTGCCTAATATTGATTGGAACCTACCTAATTCAAATAGTTTTGATGGAGCAATTTTTGTCAAGTGTGTCCAGGAAGGGTCCCTGACACAATATGTGGATAAACTGACTAGAGGGGAGGCCATATTGGATTTGGTGCCTGGCAATGAACCATGCCAAGAGAGGTGTCAGAGTGAGAGTAGGGCCAATCGGGGATAGTGGAGGGAATTTGCATCTGGAGTTGGAAGAAGGAGGAGAAGTCCTTAATGAAACTTTGCTTCAGTATTCACTACTGAGAGTGAACCTGATGTTTCTGAAGTCAACGTGAAACAGACTAATATGCTAGAACAGGTTGATGTTAGGAAGGAGGATGTGCTAAAAATTTTGAAAAACGTAAGGATAGATAAATCTCCTGAACTGGACAGGATATACCCTAGGTTACTACAGGAAGCGAGGGAGGAGATTGTGGCACCTTTGACAATGATCTTTGCATCCTCACTGTCCACTGGAGTAGCGCCAGATGGTTGGAGGATGGCAAATGTTATTCCCTTGTTCAAGAAAGGGAATGGTCTTACAGACCATTCAATATTACGTAAGTGGTGGGCAAAGTATTGGAGAGGATTCTGAGAGACAGGATTTATGACTACTTAGAAAACCATAGTTTGATTAGAGATAGTGAGTATGGCTTTGTGGGGGGCAGGTCATCCCTCACAAACATTACTGAATTATTTGAGAATGTGACAAAACACATTGATGAAGGTAGAGCAGTGGATGTGATGTACTTGGATTTTAGCAAGGCATTTGATAAGGTTCCTCATGTAGGCTCTATCAGAAAGTAAGGAGGCATGGGATACAGAGGAACCTATTTTTCTGGATACAGAATTGACTGGCCCATAGAAAACAGAGGATAATGGTAGGTGGAAAGCCAGGAACTCGGTGACCTGTGATGTTCTACAGGGATCTGTGCTGAGACCCGGTGACCTGTGATGTTCCACAGGGATCTATTCTGAGAACTCTGCTCTTTGTGACTATTATAAATGGCTTGGATGAGGAACTGGAAGAGTGGGTTAGTAAGTTTGATGATGACATGAAGGTTAGTGGAGTGGTGGATAATATGGAGGGCTGTTGTAGGTTGCAACAGGACACTGACAAGATGCAGAACTGAGCTGATAAGTGGCAGATGGAGTTCAACCTGGAAAAGTATGAAGTCATTGACTTTGGAAGGTCGAATTTGAATGCAGATTACAGGTCCATAGATCCCTCAAAGTTGCCACTTAGATTGATAGGGTTGTTAAAGGGGCATATGGTGTGTGGGCTTATATTAGCAGGGAGATTGAGTTTAAGAGCCACGGAGGTTATGCTGCAGCTCTGTAGAGTCCTGGTTAGGCCACACTTGGAATATTGTGTTCAGTTCTGGTCACCTCATTAAAGGAAGGATGTGGAAGCTTTAGAGAGGGTGCAGAGGAGATTTACCAGGGTGCTGCCTGAACTGGAGGGGATGTCTTATGAAGAAAAGTTGAGGGAGCTAGGGCTTTTCTCAGTGGAGTAAAGAAGGATGAGAGGTGACTTGATAGAGGTGAACAAGATGTTGAGAGGCTTAGATATAGTGGATAGCTGGAGACTTTTTCCCATAGTGAAAATGTCTATCATGAGGGGGCATAATTTTAAGATAATTGGAGGAAAGTTTAGGGGAGATGTCAGAGGTAGGTTCTTTACACAGAGACTGGAGGGTGCATGGAATGCAGTATCAGGAGTGGAAGTAGAGTCAGATACATTAGGGACATTTAAGCAACTCTTAGATAGGCACATGGAAGATAGTACAATGAAGGGTATATAGATTAGTCTGATCCTAGGGTAGGACAAAAGGCAGGCACAACATCGAGGGCCGACGGGCCTATACTGTGCTGTACTGTTTATGTTCTAAAATCTCAAACAAAAACTGAAAGGGTCTGAGGAAGGGTCACTTAACCCAAAAAAACCTCTGACTTCTCTCCACAGATGCTGCCAGACCTGCTGAGCTTTTCCAGTGAAACGACACCAGGAACACTAATGCTAGCCACATGCCTCCTCTAAGCGAGAGAAACAGTTTAGTCCAGGGGACTGACTCTGAGCTGGTTGGACACTGTTCCCAAGCAAATAGAGGGTGACTTAGCAATAGTATACGGCTTCTGTGCAGTTATTTCAGTGGCAACAGGAGAAAATAATATGTGCCTGGAGAACATTCACTCATACAATCATGTGAGGTTGGGGTAAGCATTAATGGCACCGTGCCTTTATTTGGGAAATTTGACTCATTCCATCCTGCTGTCAAAGACTGGACCCAGTTTGTGGAAAAAATGCATTTTTTCAGGCAAATGACATTGGGGCAGATGAAAAAAACAATAAGTAATCCTTCTGACTACTTGCAGACCTGCAGCATTTTCACTTATATGGGGCTCAACTTTCCCAGTGACACCAGAAACTAAAACTATCCAGGAGTTGACGGTCGTGGTTAAGGAATATTATGACCCCAAATTTCCTCTACTTCTGAGACGCTATTGGTTTTATTTGGCTGTTAAAAAGCCTAATTGCTCTCATAGAGGTCTTCTATGCAAAGTTGGCAGGGGGCTGTCCTTTACAAAGCTGGACATGACCTACACCTGCTTGCAATTGCGACTGGATGAGGAGTCCCAGAAGTACATCACAGTTAACATCCATAAGGGTTTTTAACAACATACCAGACTGTCATTTGGGATATCATCAGCCTGCGCCCTTTTCTAGCTGACCATGGAGAACATTTTACAAGAGCTACTCCAGATTGCCATTTATCTGGGTGACATGGGAAGACCAATAAAGAGCACTTGGAGAACTTGGACATAATGTTTAAACATTTGTCCCAGATGTGTATATGCCTTAGAAGGGAAAAATGTGTGTTCCAGGTGCCCCAAGTGACCTACTTGGGTTACAGAGTCAACAAAACTGAGTTGCACCCATTGAAAGATAAAGTGAGGGCAATCAAAGTAGTCCCAGCTTAGGTCTTTCCTCTTGTTAGTGAATTATCACGGAATTTGTCATACGTAACTTGGCCTCCATTTGACATCCTTACACCTGCTCTTGAGAAAAGCTAAGTCTTGGAAATGGTAGCCAAGAAGTAGCTTTTAGGGAAGTGAAAAAGCAGATATCATCATCTAAGGTGTTGGCCATTACAATCCAAAGTGAGTGGTAGTGCTGACATGTGATGCCTCCCCTTTGGTATCAGGGTGATGTTGGCTCACTGGAAGCCCAACAGAGAGGAATGCCAAATTGTGAATGCTTCCCAGACTTTGGCTGATGCCATATGCAAATCTGCCCAGCTGAGAAGGAAGGTTTGACTGTCATCTTCCATGTGAGAAAGTTCCCAGTACCTTAATGGATGGGAATTTGTCATAGTAACAGATCACAAACCCCTGCGAGGACTACTGAAGGAAGACAAGGTGGTGCCACCATAGCTTCTGGTAGAATTCAGCAGTGGATCCTTATTCTCAGGCATAAATGTACAAGTTAGAACACAGCCCGAGAAGACAAGTGGCTAATGTGAATGCCTTGAGCCACCTCTCACTGGCAGATATTCAACTGGTGGTATGTTCCCTAGAAAAGTCCATTTTGATTTTAAAGTTCCTGTTTCAGTCACCGCTAACAATATCCTACTGTGAACATAAAAAGATCCTGTCCTAGCAAAAGTAAAACAGCTGGTGGTAATAGCAGAAACAGAAGGGCAATCGCAAGCAGGATTGAAGCCTTTCTGGACCCGGTGAGAGCACATCACTGTCGTGGATGGCATATTACTGTGGAGAGCAAGAGTGGTTGTCTCCAGTAAATGTCGCTGCCAGATACTAGCTGAACTCCACCAGGGTCATCCAGAGTTTCCAAGATGGAGAGGTTAGCAATAAGCTACGTCTGGTGGCCAGGGTTGGATGCCAACATAGTTGCATTGATGGGGCAGTGCCCAGCATGCCAACAAGCCACCAGCATGCTCATGGGAATGGTTGAGTAAACCCTGGAGATGGTTACATGTCGACTATGCCAGTCCTTTCATGGGCTCAATGTTCCTGGTCATTGTGGATGCCCATCCAAAATGATTGAACATTTGGCATACTCAGAGGTGATGATTCAAAAGCTGTGAGCATTTTTGCCATACATAAACTCCCAGAAGTATTGGTCATGGACAATGGGATGTCATTTACCAGTAGGGAATTTGAGTATTTCCTTAAGTCAAATGGCATTCATTACATAAGGTCAGCTCCATACCATCCAATATTCAATGGTCTTGTGGAAAGAGTGAACCAAAGATTTAAGGCAGGCTTAAAGAAACACCCTACAGCATCACTTGATACCAAACTGTCCTAGTTCCTGTTTAATTACAGGACCATCCCTCATGCAACAACAAAAATAGCTCCAGCAGAGTTGCTGATGGGGAGAAGGCTGGGTTAAACCTGATTTGGAGGTGCCTGTGTTGGACTGGGGTGTACAAAGTTTATAAGTCACACAGCACCCGGTTATAGTCCCAGGTTTATTTGGAAGCACTAGCTTTCAGAGTGCTGCTCCTTCATCAGGTGGTTGTGGAGCATAAGATTGTAAGACACAGAACTTATAGCAAAAGTTTACAATGTGATGTAACTGAAATGATGTATTGAAAAAGACCTGGACTCTTTGCTAAGTCTCTCATCTTTTAGAATGACCATGTTGGTTTCAGCTCTTTCAAATGTAAATCCTGACATTTCAGGTTAAACCTGATTTTCCCAGATCTGGGGTAGAGAGTGAAACGGCTGCAGGAATGCCAATATCTGCTCTACTTACCTACTCTAAGTGAGACAGAAAATTTAATCCAGGGAACTGATGCCAAGTTGGCTAGCCACACCCATTGCTGTGCAGAAGTAAATAAAGGGTGAGGAAGGGTCACTGGACCTGAAACGTTAACTTTGATTTCTTTTCACAGATGCTGCCA
This sequence comes from Hemiscyllium ocellatum, assembly GCF_020745735.1. NCBI lineage: Eukaryota > Metazoa > Chordata > Chondrichthyes > Orectolobiformes > Hemiscylliidae > Hemiscyllium > Hemiscyllium ocellatum. The sequence continues at coordinate 10,990,271 of NC_083418.1, read as the reverse complement.
GACCTGCTGAACTTTTCCAGTAACCTCTGTTTTAGTTTGTGGTTGTAAATGTTATTCCAGACCCAGAGCACTGTGGTTGATTCTTAACTGCCCTCTCAAATGGCCTGGCAGTCACTCAGTTTAAGGGCAATTAGGTATGAGTGGCAAATCTTGGCATTGCCATAACGACACCTATATTCCATGCATCCCAGCTCTCACCTCCCTGTTCTCTCCAAAATCCTTGAATGCCATTGGCTCCCATATTTCTTCCCATCTTTCCCAGAACTCCATGTCTGAATCCTTCCATTCAGGTTTCTGTTCTGCCACAAAGCCAAGACTGTTCTGACTAAAGTCACCGACCATGTCCTGTGTGATTGTGCAGAAGCTGAACTATTTCCACGCTGCCCTCTTCCACCTTGTTTCTTCATCCAGCTGTGTGTGAATATTGGGAAGACTAAAGGTACTGCTATTTCAAACTCCATCCACTGATTTTGTCCCTCTCCCTGGCAACAGTGTGAGTGTTCACAACCCTCGTGTTGTAAGGGACCCATGATAAACTTCCAACCTTTTATCCCATTGACACTAAGAGCACCTATTTCCACTTCAGTAATGTCACAAGGTCTGAGTTCACCTTCTGCTGAAACACTACCCCAAACTTTCTCCAGATGTGACGATTCCAATGCACTCCTGTACTCTAGCCTTGAGAAGTGCAGTCATCTAGAGTTTTATTGCTCAGGCCATTAACTCACACCAGCTCCTAATTATCTTTTGATCTGTAATCACTGACCTACACTGATCACATTGGTCAAACCACATCTTGTTTTCAAAACTCGCAAACTTCTGGATAGGATGGTGAAGAAGGTGTTTGGTATGCTTTCCTTTATTGGTCAGAGCATTGAGTATAGGAGTTGAGAGGTCACGTTGCTGCTGTACAGGACATTGATTAGGCCACTTTTGGAATATAGCGTGCAATCCTGGTCTGTCTCCTATCGGTTGGATGTTGTGAAACTTGAAAGGGTTCAGCAAAGATTTACAAGGATGTAATCAGGATTGAGTTAGACTCCCAGGTGTGCTTCTCTCCTGATCAAGAGGAACACAATTCCTCACAATTGTGCCTCAGATTTACTTTTACACTGGTCCCCATCAAACACTTCCAGCACGGGACAGTACAACATGGAGTTAGATACAAAGTAATGCTCCTTCTACACTTTCCCCATCAGTAGTGGACAGTGAAGAAGGTAATTTCAGAGTATAATGGGATCTTGATCAGATGGGTTAATGGGCCGAGGAGTGACAGATGGAATTTAATTTAGATAAAGGTGAAGTGTTGCATTTTGGTAAGGCACAGGAGGGCAGCACCTATACACTTAATAGTAGGGCCCTGGGAAGTGTTGCTGAGCAAAAGTATCTAGGAGTACAGGTCCATAGCTCATTGAAAATGGAGTCATAGGCAGACAGGGTAGTGGAGAATCATAGAAATCATTAGGCATGCTTGCCTTCATTGGTCATTGCATTGAGTGAAGGAGTTGAGACATCATGTTGTAGCTGTATATGACTTTGGTGAGGCCACTTTTAGAAGACTGTGATCAATTGTGGTCTTCCTGCTATAGGAAGGATGTTGTTAAACTTGAAAAGGTTCAGAAAAGATTTACAAGTGTATTGCCAGTATCTGAGTTATAAGGAGAGGCTGAATAGGCTAGAACGCTTTTTCCCTGGCGTGTCGGAGCCTGAGGGGTGACCTTAAAGGTGTTTATAAAATCATGAAGGGCCGGATATGTCAAGGTGTTTTTCTTAGGTAGGGGAGTCCATACCTGAGGGCTTGGGTTTAAGGTGAGAGAGGGATGATTTAAAAGGAACCTGAGAGGCAACATTTTCATGCAGAGGGTGGTGCGTGTATGGAATGAGTTGCCAGAAGAGGTGGTGGAGGTGGGTATAATTGCAACATTTCAAAGGCATCTGGATGGTTACATGAATAGGAAGAGTTTAGAGGGGTTTGGGCCAAATACTGGCAAATGGGACTAGATCAGTTTAGGATATCTGGTCAGCACAGAGAATTGGACAGAAGTGTTTGTTTTGTGCTGTATAATTCTACGACTATGTGAATCTATAAAGGTTTCTCTATCAGCCCATCAGACACTCCCAGCATGGATACAGAAAAGGGTCAGATACAGTGTAAAGTTCCCTCTAAACTGTCCTCATCAAACATTCCCAGGACAAGTACAGGACAGGGTTAAATACAGAGCAAAACTCCCAGAATGGTCTCCTTTCACTGTTTTCTTTGGCCTCTTTACCTTGGTAATGCTTGTAACTCAGTCTTTACATCATTTTGTGATCATTCTGGGGTCAGTGTGTGCCAACTCTTTGAGCTCTGCACAGTCAGCTCTGTAGAAACCTGGCATACGTTAGTGCAGCCTAGATTGGAGTCTAGTCCTCAGGAGGTGATCACAACTAGATCATTCCTGATCTCCTGATATTTTAGTTGTTTTAGGTTGGATTGACAATTTTCAGGCACAAATTATAGTTGAATAACAAACAGTTTGGATGGTGTTATGGCTGTTTGCAGGCCTCAATCCACTCGCATCCTGGGAGTCTGAATAATGGATCAGAATGAATGAAGGGTGACGATCTATATTTTAAAGAGATCTGGAGGGAAAGTCTGAATATCAGTTATCAGTCTTCCTCTTCTTGCTGTATCCTGTGCTTTACACCAATATTGCAACCTACACATTGAGATACCCACCTATGGGTGTCTACCTATATACAATTCCTGAGACTGCTTACCTTTTATCTTGAGGTAAGCTTCTTCAACGGTTTATATACTGTACTGCAACACTCCTTCATCTACATCTGCATGGAGTGCATTCTCTCAAAGAGTTCTCTAATGTACTGTCTAAGACCTCTTTCCTCACATACTCAGTTCAAAATGATCACTTCTCTTGTCCTAATTTCCTGAGCTCTGTGATCAGGTATGTTGCCACAATTTGCATGAATGTTATTGGACAACATTTGTCACTTGGTAGAAGCTGGTTGTCATAGTAACATTACAAGTACATAGTGGTAATGAAAGCACAGAAATGCACATCTTAAATGTTACAAAGAGGGCATTTGGAAAACCCAGGGTAAATTGCATGGTAAGAGTAGAGAATAATTATTTTTACAGGCGCTGTCTGTAGAGAGACTGTGATTGACAGAAAGATTGCATTCTGTCCTAAAATGGATCAGACCTGGGATTTTTCAAAGACAGTCAAGGCTTTTGGAATTGAGGACAGGTTTGCAACTGAAAACTGGGCCAGCAATAAACTGCTGCTGGGAGCTGGAAAGAGCTCCAGTTCTGGTTGTGATCACTGAGGTTTGTACATAATTTGTCAGTGGTTTGACAAGCTCAGTTCAGCTCCGCGATATGTACAAAGGAAGGAGAGAGCTGTGTAAAAGACCCAGACTGATTAATTTACCTACTACCATCCTTTAAACTTCAAATCAACTTCAAATCCTTGGCAGTGTCCTACCTTGTTCCCAGTCCCACTCACCCTGCAATCATCCCTTCATTCTTACTGCAGGAATGTCAATAGATTTATCTCTTATACCTAATAAATAGAACAACAATATATTCATTGATAAGGTATATCTTTCACCCACAATGACAGAGACGCTAAACTTCTAAAACATGCTTTACAACACAACTGGGAGCACAGTGCTGCCACCAACAACTTATATTTATATAATGTGTAACAAAGTATTTCAAGATGCTTCACATCAATGATATAAAACAAAATTAGATACCAGGCCACAGGTGCTAATATCAATGCATGATAATAACTGACAGAAGACTGAGAGGTGTCAAGGGATATTTTTAGGATGGCAATTTGTAACTAATGGAGTGCCACAGGGATCAGTGCTGGAGCCAAAATTATTTACAAGGGATGGATAAGGAAAGTGAATGTACTAAAGCCTAGTTTGCAGATGATCCAAAAGTAGTTGTGAAGGCAAGAGATGAGGATGACACAAAGGGACAGAGGGAGTGCAAAAACTTAATGGACTGAATATGATATGAGAAAATATGAGGTTTTACACTTTGGCAGGAAGAATAGAGGATGATTATTTAGATAGAGAAAGGCTGCAGAAAGCTTCAGAACAGAATGATTTGGGAATCCTCATACATGAATCACAAAAATCTAGCATCGAAGTTCAGCAGGTAATAGAGAAGGGAATGGAATATAAAAGCTTTATATAAAATATAAAAGTGTTCAAGGCACTAGTCAGACACAGCTAGAATATTGTGAACTAGTTTTGGGCCCCTATCTAAGGAAAGATGTACTGGCATTGGAGGCAGTCCAGAGAAGATTCACTAGACTAATGTTAAATGTGGAGGGACTGTCATATATGAGGCAAAGTTAAGTAAGTTAGATCTGTACTCATTAAAATTGAGAAGAATAAGAAATGATCTTAGTGGAATAAAAAAAGATTATTGGGATACTTGACAGGGAAAGGTTGTTCCCCTTGTGGGAGAGTCTAGAATCAGAAGGAATAAGGTATCATACATTAAAGAGAGAAACGAAGAGAATTTCTTCTCAGAGTCAGAGAGTCATAGAAATGTACAGCAGGCAAACAGACCCTTCAGTCCAACTCGTCCATGCCATTCAGATATCCTAAATTAATCTAGTCCCATTTGCCTGCTATTGGGTCATATACCTCTAAACCCTTCCTATTCATATACCCATCCAGGTGCTGTGTTGATTGGGTAAGATTTTTCTATTTCTGTTTTATCGTGTGATTGGTAAAAAAACGTTTTCTTTTTTTCTTTTTTCATTTATCTATTACTTGATAATAAAGTTGGACTAAGTTAAGCTTAAGATTAAAAATAGCAAGAGGTCCCAGATCTGTGTTATGCTCCTCTTGCTCCATGTGGGAGCGCAGGGAAGCACTGATGTACCTGACTCCTTCACGTGCACGAAGTGTGTCCAGCTGCAGCTCTTGTTAGACCGCACGACTGTTCTGGAGCTGCAGATGGACTCATTTTGGAGCATTGCAATGCCGAGGAGGTTGTGGATAGCATGATTAGTAAATTGGTCAAACTGCAGATTAGGACTGCTGAGGGAGAAAGGGAATGGGTGGCCATAAGGCAGAGAAAGAGCAGGAAGTCAAAAATTATACAACACCAGGTTATAGCCCAACAGGTTTAATTGGAAGCACTAGATTTTGGAGCGCCGCTCCTTGAACAGGTGGTTGTGGAGTACACAATTGTAAGGCACAAAATTGACAGTGTGATGTAACTGAAATTATACATTGAAAAATACCTTGATTGTCTGTTGAGTCTGTTCGAGTACCATGATAGTTTCACTTCTTTCATGTGTAAATCACAAAACCTTTTTTTAAAAGTTGCATTCTCAGGTTAACTGTAACAATTGGTGTTAGCTAGACAGTATGTTGAAGGTGTTAGCCCCCTGTATTCTCTGTCTGTGACAAGATGTTTAGATTGATTCTAATCTAAAAAGTGAGATAACAGAGTTTTACATGAATTCATACAATTTTTCAGCAAAGTACAATGTAACTCTGCAAGTACAAATTCACCCCACAAACGTACGTGTGTGCATGTGTCTGTCTGGGTTGGGGGTTGTGAGTGTGAGAGAGAGTGTATATGTGTGTGTAGTGAGTGTAGAGTGTCTTAATCTGTGAGTGGGTGCATGTGGGAGTGTGTGTGTGTGTGTATGTGTGTGTGTGTGTGTGTAGTGCAATGGTGGTCACCTGGAATGTGACATGAACCCAAGGTCCCAGTTGAGGCCCTCCCTGTGGGTACGGAACTTAGCTATTAGCCTCTGCTCAGCCACTTTTCGCTGCTGCCTGTCCCGATGTCTGCCTTAGAGGATGGTCACTTGAAGGTCTGAGGTTGAATATCCTGGACCGCTGAAGTGTTCCCCAACTGGGAGGGAACACTCCCATTCATCCGTTGCTGTAGCCTTTGCTCGGTTTTCCCAATGTACCATGCCTCAGGGCATCTTTGACTGCAACGTATAAGATAGACAACGTTGGCTGAGTCATATGTACCTGCCACGTACATAGTGGGAGGTATCCCCATGAGTAATGGTGGTATCCACGTTGACACTCTGACACGTCTTGCAGCGCCTACCATGACAGAGTTGATGGAGTTGTCCTGAAAGCCGGGCAGCTTGCTACGAACAATGATTTGTTTGAGGTTTAGCGGTGTTCAAAGGCAAGCAGTGGAGGTGTGGGGAAGGTCTTGGCGAGGTTCTCATCCTCATTGAAAATGTGTTGCAGGTCACGAAGAACATAGAGTAGTTTTTCAGCTCCTGGGAAGTACTGAACAACGAGGGGTACCCTGTCGGTTGCAGCACGTGTCTGTCTCCTGAGGGGATATTTATGGTTCCTTGCTGTGGCACATCAGAACTGGCGGTCGATGGGTTGAGCATCATATCCCGTTCTTATGAGGGCATCCTTGAGTACTTCCAAGTGCCCGTCACATTCCTCCTCGTCTGGGCAGATCCGGTGTACACTTAGGGCTTGTCCATTGGGGATGGCTGTTTCAATATGTTTTGGTGGAAGCTGGAGAAGTGTAGCATTGTGAGGTTCAAAGACCCACATGCACACATATATTTTGTGGGGTGAATTTGTACTTGCAGAGTTGCATTATACTTTGCTCAAAAATTGTGTGAATTCATGTAAAACTCTGTTATCTCACTTTTTAGATTAGAATCAATCTAAACATCATGGCATAGACAGGGAACACAGGGGGGCTAACACCTTCAACATATTGTCTAGCTAACACCAATTGTTACAGTTAACCTGAGAATGCAACTTTTTAAAAAAGGTTTTGTGATTTACACATGAAAGAAGTGAAACTATCATGGTATTCGAACAGATGAAAGACTCAACAGACAATCAAGGTATTTTTCAATGTATGATTTCAGTTGCATCACACTGTCAATTTTGCTATAAATTCAGTGCCTTACAATTGTGTACTCCACAATCACCTGATGAAGGAACGGCGCTCCGAAAGCTAGTGCTTCCAATTAAACCTGTTGGGCTATAACCTGGTGTTGTGTGGTTCTTAACTTTGTACACCCCAGTCCAACACCAGCATCTCCAAAAGCGGAGGAAGACAGTGTGTGTTCCCTGCGATCATCTCCCTCCAAAACTGGTACACCGTTTTCGATACCGTTGGGGGAGATGGCTCACCAAGGGAAGGCAGCAGTAGCCAGGTTATAATTCTATTACAGAGGGAATGCAGGAGTGGAGCTGGACATTTAAATTCCTACAGATGGAGCTGTAACCAGCGTGCTGAGGGAGCACTAACGTTCACTCAAACAGGTCATTTCTGCAGAGCGGTTTGGAAATTCCCAATAAGGTGAATCCTCTGATGATGCATCATCTGAGGACAGATCTGACTATTCACACTCCTGGAAAGCATTTTCACATTTTGAAATGTGCTGAGATCCAATTTTAAAGAACACGATGCATGTTTATTTGCATTGGCTTGAACTCTCTTAGGTCACACTTTTATGCTCTGAGTCCCAAGCAATGTGAGGTTTAGTGCTTAGGCAGTTAAGCAGCCATACCTGATAGGATAAAGAGTTCGACTGTTTGTAATCTCAAACTGAGAAAATAATCCAGCCAAGAATGCGGATGTCAATGTTCAAGAACAGATGCTGGAGTTTGAATTCAATTAAAAATAATTAAGAGCCTAATGATGACTATAAAACCATTATTATGGGAAGAAAATCTACCATCCTTATCTGGCCTGGCCTACATGTGATTCCAGACCCACAGCAATGTGGTTGACTCAGCTCCCCTATGGGAAATTAGCAATGGGCAATCAATGCTGGTCTAGCCAGTGAATCCTGCAAATGAGTTTTTTTAAAAGCCCCAAAATACGCTTTGGCCTATAAATTGTAGATTGTTGATTTATGTACATTAATGTCAGAAACACTGCAACCAAATAGCACATAGCAAACTCCCACATGCAGCAATGCGACAATGACGAGTGTTTTCAAAAGTTGATTGAGGGTTAGAAGTTGACCAGGACAGCAGGGAAAGTTCCTCAGCTCTTCTTTCAATTGGCGCAATCCTTTGTGCCCACTCAAAAAGGAAAATGGAGCTTTAGTTCAACATCCAATTCAAATCTCTGCGCACTAGCAGTACCAGTTCCTCCCAGTTCCTCAGTGGCTTTGACAGGCTCAACAATCCAGGCTTTCACTGGGCTGGGGTGAAGGTAGCTGGGAATGCAATAGGTAGGTGAAGGTGGGGGTTGATGATGATAGGTCGGAGCAGAGGGTGGAGCAGATAGGTGGGGAGGAAGATGGGCAGAGAGGACAGTGCTGAGTTGGAGGGTTGGACCTAGTATAAGGTTGGGGGAGGGGAGATGAGGAAATCAACGTTGATGCCGTGCGGTTGGAGTGTCCCAAGGCGGAAGATGAGGTGTTCTTCCTCCAGGCATCGGGTGTCTAGGATTTGGAGGAGGCCTAGGACTTGCATGTCTTTGGCAGGGTGGGAGGAGGAGGAGTGGAGGTGTTCGGCCACAGGGCAGTGGAGTTGTTTGGTGCATGTGTCCCAGAGATGTTCTCTGAAAGATTCCGCAAGTTGGCGTCCAGTCTCCCCAGTGCAGAGGAGACCACTTCGAGAGCAACTGACACAGTAGATGAGGTGTTTGGAGGTACAGGAAAATCTCTGCCAGATATGGAAGGAATGGAGGTGAGGGGGGAGGTGTGGGCACAGGTTTTACACCTCTTGCAGTGGTAAGGGAAGGTGCCGGGAGTGGAGAGTGGGTTGGTGGGGGAATTGACCTAATGAGGGAGTTGCAGAGGGAATGGTCTCTGCGGAGCGCAGATAGGGACAGGGAGGGAAATATAAGAGTACATCATTAAATGTTTGTTGTTATCCCAGCAACCTACAGTACTGATCTCTTTTCTTTGAGGCTGAGAATGTTGAGATGTATAAGATTATAAGGAGCATGAACAGGGTGGATAGAGAACAGTTCTTCATCTTGGCTGGTACCTTGTGAAAGGAAAAGAAATTAAACTTAAAGCAAAGTTTGTAAGATCAGCAGACAGACTGTGGCTAAGTCTCTATCATTGTATTCAGGGCAGTTAGGAATGGGGGAATAACAAAGCAGATCTTAAGAGTGATGCCCACATCGCATATGAAAGGTTGCAGATACAATCGGGGATAATGCCTCTGCGTGCAGCTGCTGGTACAGTGCAGTGAGATATCTGGGATATCACAGTTAATCGGTGTCCTGGCAGCAAAGCTTTTATAATAGCAGATCACGTCGTAGTGTGTCACTGCTTGCCTTGGGGACTATTTAGTGATTGTTAACCAGTAGATATTTATCATATTGTGATGTTAAATTATTATTATCCCCATTTGCCAATGAAGAAAAGCATAGTCTGAAGAATATGAAAAAGTAAGAATCGCTTTGAAGGTTGAGGTTCCTTGTTTGACCTGGTTAGCTGCCAATCTGTTTCTGGCTTTCTCACACAGAGACTGCATTAACAGAAAGCTCTCGCATTGATCAGCAGGGCCTATCTGATGGATAACATAGATCAGAGCATTTTTACGTCAGATTTGACTGGCACCAATCTTTTCTTGTTTCCAAACAGTTCTATCCAAACGAGAATCAAGAGTTTTTGATATGACTGAGACATGGTCTGAGGAACTGAGACCAGGAGGCTGCAGGTCAGATAGAGCCATAGAGTCATAGAAATGTACAGCATGGAAACAGACCCTTCGGTCCAACTCATCCATGCCGACCAGATATTCCAACCCAATCTAGTCCCACCTGCCAGCACCCGGACCATATCCATCCAAACCCTTCCTATTCATATACCCAACCAAAAGCCTCTTAAATGTTGCAATTGTACCAGCCTCCACCACTTCCTCTGGTAGCTCATTCCTACATGTACCACCCTCTGCGTGAAAAAGTTGCCCCTTAGGTCTCTTTTATATCTTTCCCCTCTCACCTTAAACCTATGCCCTCTAGTTCTGGACTCCCCAACCCCAGGGAAAAGACTTTGCCTATTTACTCTGTCCATGTCCCTCATAATTTTGTAAACCACCCCTCAGCTTTCAATGCTCCAGGGAAAACAGCCCCAGCCTGTTCAGCCTCTCCCTATAGATGAAATCCTCCAACCCTGGCAACATCCTTGTAAATTTTTTCTGAAATCTTTCAAGTTTCACAACATCTTTCCGATAGGAAGGAGACCAGAATTGCATGCAATATTCCAACAGTGGCCTAACCAATGTCCTGTACAGCCGCAACATGACCCCCCCCCAACTCCCATACTCAATACTCCGACCAATAAAGGACAGGATACCAAACGCCTTCTTCACCATCCTATCTATCTGTGACTCCACTTTCAAGGAGCTATGAACCTGCACTCCAAGGTCTCTTTGTTCAGAAACACTCCCCAGAACCTTACCATGAAGTGAATAAGTCCTGCTAAGATTTGCTTTCCCAAAATGCAGCACCTCGCACTTATCTGAATTAAACTCCACATGCTACTTCTCAGCCCATTGACCCATCTGGTCAAGATCCTGTTGTAATCTGAGGTAAACCTCTTTGCTGTCCACTACACCTCCAAGTTTGGTGTCATCTGCAAACTTACTAACCGTTCCTCTTATGCTCGCATCCAAATTATTTATGTAAATGACAAAAAGTAGAGGACCCAGCTCTGATCCTTGTAGCACTCCACTGGTCACAGGCCTCCAGTCTAAAAAACAAGCCTCCACCATCACCCTCTGTCTTCTACCTTTGAGCTAGTTCTGTATCCTCCAGTCAAATTCTGCCAGAGGTAGATCTGTTACAGTCTATATCCTGAAGCATTTGGTAACATTTAGCCATTGATCAACAGCTTTGTATCTACAACAAAGCAAATGAGCAAGGGAGGAGATGGTAGGTACCCAACAGGAAAGTTTTTATTCCAAAGGGAATGGACAATCAAAGTAGAGAGGTTTTGCTAACATTCTATGAGGCACTAGGGCAACCACAGCTGGAACACTGTGAACAGACTCCTTACCTAAGGAAAGATATTGGAGACTGTTCAGAGAAGGTTCTCCAGGCTAATATCAGGTATGGAGGGACTGTCTTATGAGGAGAGGTTGAGTAGGTTAGGCCTGTGCTCTTCAGACTTTAGTAGAATGGAAGGCAACTTTATTGAAGCATACAAGATTCTTAGGAGACTTGACAGGATAAATGTGGAAATACATTTTTTTTGCCTTTGTGGGAGAGCTGAGGACCAAAGAGCACAATCTCAGAATAAAGGTTTGTATATTTAGGACAGGGATGAGGAGAAATGTTTTTCTCTCAGAGGGTTGTGCATCTGTGGAATTCTTTACCACAGAGTACTGGCACTGACATCATTAAGAATATTGAGACAGAAACAGACATTTTTAAACAGGAAGTGGATCAAGGTTTGCGGGAAAAGGCAGTAAAGTGGAGGTGAGGATGATCAGATCAGCTATGATCTAATTGAATGGTGGAACAGTCTCAATGGGCTGAATGGCCTATTTCTTCTCCTACATCCTGTAGTCATATGCACAGTATACCTAAATGGTGCTTGGAAACTAGCAGTCATCGTTTCTGCGATAGACAGTGAGGGATGCCAAACCATGAGGAACACGGACGGTAAGGCTTTAGGCACGTCTTGAAACAATTAACCTGGTATAATTAACAAAAGATCTCAAATATTACAGGCAGCCAGACTCCCCTCAGATATCAGGAAGATCTCAAATCACTAAATTCTTATACCCTCTAATCTCTCCAATCTTACAATCACAGCTAACTCAGTTCATTACAAGGTCTTCCAGTCAGTAATATTTGCTAAATTAAGAAACCTCCAGCATGAAAATCAATTCTAAACCTTGCATTTTTTTAGAATAGGAAATGACAGAAGTGAAAGTTTGGACACTGCAGAGAATGTACCAGGTATGTTTATTATACTTTTACACAACTTGAAGTTGAAACATGGAACCCAGTTCAGTTTCCTTTTTGTGTATTCATGGTAGTGAAATGGTTGGAGAAGCTCAGCTTTGATACTTTGGTGAGACAAGGTGGCTCTGGGTGTCTTGGGGTGGAAAGATCCCTATGTTCAAATGGGGAGCCAATGCAGAAGATTTGACAGGAGAGAGAGAGAGAGAGGGAAAGAGAGAGAGAGAGAGATTGGGAGGAGAGGGTTTGTACAGAGATTGCAAGGAGGGGGCTTGGAGAGAGATAGGAAGGAGGGGGATCAGAGATAGATTGGGAGGAGTGGGTTTGTCAAAAGAGTGTGAGGAGAAGGATTGGTGAGAGATTGGGATGAAGGGAATCAGGGAGAGTTTGAAATGAGGGGGATTGGAGAGATTGGTCGGAGGGGGATTGGAGGGAGATTGGGAGGATGGGGATTGGAGACAGATTTGGTGGTGGGAGTCACAAGACAAACCTCTGACTGTAGGAGGGGAGGTGCCTTTGTGTTTATGACCCAAATGGAATTTGGTGACTCTGCCCTCTGAGCGCCCCAGTGTTGGCTGTGCAGTCTGAACGTTTGAGTGGTGTACTTGTGACTGGAACTGAATTGTCTGTACTGCTCAGGATTTGCTGATTCCCCTTCTCCCTATGCTTTCCCAGTGCAGCTTAAATAACTCCAGCTCCTTTCTGCATCCTCCCTTATGTTGTGACCTGGCCCCCAAACATCCACTAGCACTGCACCCCTCCATTAATAACACTGGTCAATGTGAGACTCAGTATTTCACAGGGGCTTGCTTCTTCCTAATAAACAACAGCTATCATCCAGATACCATTTTCCATTGCCAGGTGACCTTTTCGATGAATTTTCAGGATCACGCTCCATTTTTTAATCCTGGAGACAATACCATTTCAGTGAAATGAAACATTGGGTGGAGTGAGCATACAGGAGAAAATGCTGGAGTGTATGAAACATAAAGTAACCTACATGTGTACAGTGAAAAGGCAGGTTGGTATGCTGGTGGGACCATTCAGTTATGCTGCATTCCTACTTAGGCTTGGGGACAACTCAGTGGCAGGGGGAGGCAAAACTTACTAGAAATAGCAAAACCCATCCAACCACTCAACCCTTTCTAACCAAACAATGTTTTAATGAAAACAGTAAGGTCTGCATGAATGTGTGTGTGCGGGTGAGAGGAGTGATGTATATCAGGGTGAGTGAATGTGTGTGCATGAGTAAGTGTATATATATGTGTGTGAGCGTGTTTATATTTGTATGTATATATGTAAGATGTGTGTGTGTGATTGTGTAAATATACTAATGAATATTTATGTGTGAGTATGTGTATATGAACTTGTCTATGTATGAGCGTGTGGGTGTGAGTGAGTAAGTGTGTGTGTGTACATAAGCGAGTGGGCGTATGTATGGCTGTATAAATATGTATGTGAACATGTATCTGTGAATATATGTGTGAGTGTTTGTATGAGTGTGTAAATGCGAGAGCATGTGTGTGTGTGCATTTTTGACTGTCTGTATATTTGTACGTGAGTGTATATAGGTGTTATTTTCTCTCTTTCTGCCTCTCTCTGTTATTGTCTCTGTTTCACTGTCTGTTATCGTGTGTCTCTCCCGCTGCCCTTGTCTCTGATTCTCTTTCTCTGTCTGTTATTGTCTTTGTTCTTGTGTATAGGTATGTATATTTTTGAATAGATGTGTGTTTGTGTTGGTGTTTTTGCCTCTCTTCTATGCGTCCCTCTGTCTGTAATTCTCTCTCTGGATCAGTGGTGCTGGAAGAGCACAGCAGTTCAGGCAGCATCCAACGAGCATTGAAATCGACGTTTCGGGCAAAAGCCCTTCATCAGGAATAAAGGCAGTGAGCCTGAAGCGTGGAGAGATAAGCTAGGGGAGGGTGGGGGTGGGGAGAGAGTAGCATAGAATTTTCACGACATGGTTGAAGAGCTTCAGGGCAAAGGAAATGACCTGGGAGTTGCAGTGGGAGAGGGACTCCCTGAGATTCTTGTGGAGAGAGGAGGAAAACTTCTTCAAGGCAGGCATCCTTGCAAGAGAATTCTCTCTCTGTCTGTTCTTGTCTCCCTCTCGCTGTCTAGTACTGTCTTTCTCTGTATGGTGCTCTGGTTTCCTCCCACAGTCAAAAGATGTGTAGGTTAAGTGGATTGGCCTTGAAAAATGTGTGTGTGTGTGTGGGGTGGGGGGGGGGGGGTTACAGGGAGAAGGAAGGGGTCTATGTGGGATGATGTTCAGATGATTGGTGCATAGCCAAGGGGCTGTATGGCCCCATTCTGTAGAGCTTTGATAATTCAACACTTCTATGGTCTGTCTGTTACTGTCTTGGTGAGGCCACTATTGTGTACAGTTCTGTTTGCCCTTCTAATAGGAAGGATATTATTACATTAGAGTGGGTGCAGAAAAGATTTACAAGGATATTACTGGAACTGGAGGGTTTGAGTAATAAGGAGGGGCTAGATAGGTTGGGAGTGTAGGAAGTTGAGGGATGACCTTAGAGACATTTATAAAATCATAAGGGGCATAGATAAAGTGAACAGCAGAGGTATTTTTCCCCCAGGGTAGGGCACTTCAAAACTAGAGGGAACAATTTTAAGTTGAGAAATGAAAGCTTTAAAAGGAACCTGAGATGCAACTTATTCGTACAGAGGTTGGTTCAGATGTGAAATGAACTGCCAGAGGAAGTGGTAAAAGAGTGTAGAGTTACAACATTTAACAGACATTTCGTTAGGTACTTGAATAGGAAAGATTTACAGGGATAAATGCCAAACACAGGCAAATAGAATCTGTTTAGTTTGGGAAATCTGGCTGGTAAGGATGAGTTGTACTGAAGGGTCTGTTTCTGTGTTGTATGACTCTATTTGTCTCTGTTACTGTCTCTCGCTGTATCTGGCAAAAACACTTTCTGTTATAATCTCTCTCTCTCTGTCTATTGGCTATTGTATGTGAATCTCTCTCTCTCTCTCTCTTCCTTTGTGTTCATCTGTTATTCGCTCTTCCTCTATCTGTTATTCTCTTTCACTGCCTGTTACTCTCTCTGTCTGTATTTATTGTCTCTCTCTCTCTATCTGCCTGTCTCTCTTTCTCTTATTGTCTCTCTCACTGTGCACCCATGTGTCTATTTCTCTCTCTGTCTCTCTCTGTTATTTTCCTACTCTGTCTGTTATTGGTCTCTCTCACACACTCTGTTGTACTCTCTCTCACGCAACCCATCTATCATTCTTGTTTGCTCTCTTTGTCTGTTTTTTGTCTATATCTCTGTTTGTTATTGACTCCCTCACTATCTGTTATACTCTATATTCCTCTGTCTGATATTGTACGTCTCTCTCTCTCTCTCTCGTGCTCTATCTATCTTTTATTCTCCCTCCTTCTGTGTCTCTCTGTCTGTTATTTCTCTTTCTCTGTCTGTTACACTCTCTCTCTGTTACTGTCTTTCTCTTTATCTGTTATTTACTCTCTCTCTGACTGTTTCTTATCCCCTCTCTCTGCTATTGTACATCCCTCTTTCACTCTGTTATTCTCTCTCTCTCTCTGTTATTGACTTCCTCCTCATCTGTCACACTCTCTCTCCCTCTGTCTATTATAACTTGTATATGTCTTTCTCTATTTCTGTCTGAAATTCTCTCTCCCTCTCCCTGTTATTCTCTCTCTCTCTTTTGCTCTGTGCCTGTTAGTCCCTCTCTGTTATTATCTATCTCTGTCTGTCTGACATTCTCTCTTTCTCGCTCTAATTCTGTGTATGTTATTCTTTTTCTATGCATTTGTTATTGTCTCTCTGACTCTTCTTATTTCTCCCTCGCTCTCTCCCATCTGTCTCTTATTGTCTCCATCTCTGTCTGTTTCTCTCTTGCTTTGTGTCTGTTATTCTCTCTCCCTGTCTGTTATGGTCACTCTCTGTCTCTGTTATTCTCTAATTTTTGTCTGCTACTGCCTCTCTCTCTCTCCCTGTAGACTTATTGCTTATCTATCTCACTTTCTGCAATACTCTCTTTCTCTGTCCTTCTGTTATTCTCTCTCTGTCTTTCTCGTTGTTGTCTGTCTCTTTCTCTGTTATTCTCTCTCTCTGTTATTGTCTCTCTCTGTGATATTCTCTCTGTCTCTTATTGTCTATCTCTATATGCCCCCTCTTTCTTCATTATTGTCTCTATCTATCTATTTGCCTATCGAAGGGTTTGGAGGGATATGGGCCGGGTGCTGGCAGGTGGGACTAGATTGGGTTGGGATATCTGGTCAGCATGGACGGGTTGGACCAAACGGTCTGTTCCCATGCTGTACACCTCTATAACTCTATCTATCTCTGTTACTGTTTCTCTACTTCTTTATTCTTCTGTCTGCTGCCTCTCTGTTTGTTGTTCTTTCTCTCTCTGTCTTTGTCTCTTATAGTTTGTCTGTTTCTATTTTTCTGTCTGTCTGCCCTCCTCTGTTACTGTTTCTATCTGTTTTGTCTCTCTGTTTCAGTTATTCTCTCTCTATGTTGTTGACTCTCTCTCTGTTACTGTCTATCTGTCAGTTTATGTCCCTCTATCTGCCTATCTCCTTCTCTGTTCATTATTGTCACTCTGCTTCTATTATTGTCTCACTCTCTCCCTCTGCTCATGGTTCTAACCCTGTATGTTATTTTCTCCTCTCGTTGTCTCTGTTATTGTCTGTTATTATATATATATCAGTTATTGTCTCTCTGTCTCTGTTCTGTTATTCTCTCCCACTCTGTTATTGGCTTTCCCCCATCTGTTATTCTTTCTTTCTCTCTTTGTGTCTGTTATTCTGTCTCTCCCTCTGTTATCCGCTCTCTTTCTGTCCATATGTTATTCTCTCTCTCTCTCCCTGTTGCCGCGCTCTCTGTTATACTCTGTCTATCCATGTTACCCTCCCTCTCTATTTTTAATAACACCCATTCTGTCTGTCTTATTGTTGCTCTCACTCAGTCTCTTTTTGTTATTGTTTCTCTGTGCCTGTGATTCTCTTTCTCTCTCTATCTATCTCTCTCTTTATTATTCTTTACTCCACTCTCTGTTTGTTCTTCCATCTGTTATCGTCTCTATTATCCTTGCTCTCCCTTTGACTGTTATTGTGTCACTCTCTCTTTCACTCTGTAATACCCTCTACTATTTATTATTCTCCAATTGTCTCTCTCTGTCTGTTATACCCTCTATTCTCTGTTCTTGTCTCTCTTTCTGTGTTCCTGTCACTCTGTCCATCTGTTCTTCTCTCTCTGTCCATCAGTTTTTCTCTCTATCGTTTATTGACACACTCTCCCACTGACTATTATCACACGTGTGTGATTCTCCCTTCCTATCTTGTTATCTCTCTCCACCTCCCTCTGTCTGTTATTGTCTCTCTGCTTCTGTTAGTTTCTCTCTCTCTGCCTGTCTCTTTCTCTGCTACTCTCTTTCCCTGTTATTCTCTCACTTTTTCTGTCACTCTCTCTCTCTCGCTCTGCTCTTCTGTGTGTGTCTCACTCTTTCTCTCTTGCTCCCAGCACATTGCCGCTGCTGAGCTGGGCTGTGTCCCGCTATTTATTTGCCTGTCAGACGAGAGCTTTGCTGAATCACTGTGTGCTGGGGCTGTGCTGAGATGAAGCCAGCCAGTTCTGGTCGTCATGACGTGCTGTCAGTTGGCAGCTCTGTGCTGTATTTATAGAAAAAGCAGCGTGTTTTGGAGCTTCCTGTTTGTAGCACAGTGCAGCATCCTGTCCATTCACAGTCAAGCGCTCAGCTGACTGCAAACCAATTCCAGGGCTCTATACAGCGCAGTCACCAAGGGAGACTTGTCTCGGCACCGTTTGCTGAAATCCTGGGTGAAAAAGGAATGTTCTGTGCTCTTCAACTGCAGGAAGGTAGACCATATTGTCCCCGAGAAAAAGCCATTGCTGAACGCAGCTCCTGCCCACTAGCTGCCCCTGCTTGCTGAGAGCAGGATCCGCGGGACTCTGGTGAGTATATGAATTGACACAATACGCAGGCCTGACTTTTCACCTACTTCCTCAGGCAAATGATGACACCGTGGATGAGGAGGAGGGGCACGGCCCCTATTTGTTGTGTTCAGGGCTCCGAGTCTGAGGAAAGTAATGAATCGATTAGTCCTTCTTACTCAGAGCCCGGGGCCACAACATACAGTAACAGCCAACTCCGAAAGCATCTTCCAATACACAGAGCCTATTCTGACAGCTCCTTCTAACATGGCATTTGCTGTGGGCCCCAAAGGCAGTGCTGAGGCACAGAGGGCTGTGTAGATAAGGGCTGCCTGACAGGGCTACTCCTTGTTAATGTCAAAGGCGATTGGACTAATATTTGGAGGATAAGCAAATGCACAACGGTCAGTGGGAAGAGTACATAGAGCTAATACAGGGACTGAAAGTAGATTGATGTCTTCTTGTCCTGTCAATTAGATTAGACACAGAGTAAACCCCCCTCTGTTCTTTTAAACACAAAGTCAGAAACTACACTGTCCCCATCAAATACTCCCATGACATGGACAGCATAGAGTGAGATACAGTGAAAAATTCACTCCCCTCTTCGAAACTGACGCTAAAGCCCCCTCCACAATGACCCCCTCAAACACTCCCCGCACAGAGATAGCATGGGGTGAGATGGAGTAAAACTCCTTCTACGCTTTCATAGGCAAAGTAAAGCTGTCTCTCTCCTCTTTTAAAATGAAAGTAAAGCAGATTCTATGCAACCATCATCAAACTCCCATGAAAAGAACAATGCGAGGTTGTATGCTGAGTAGAGGTCTCTGCTCTTTTTAAATGAATGTAAAGCTACCTCCGCATTGTCTCCATCAACCACCCCAGGACAGGGACAGCATAAGGACAAAGACACAGCAAAGCTTTCTTCACATTGTCCCCATCAAACAATCCCAGGACAGGGACAGCATGGAGTTAGATACAGAGGAAAGTTATCATTACATTGCTCTGCTTAGATACTCTGTCCATTTTATGATGTGCCTTCTGTCAGTCTCCAAATTTCAAACCTTATTTGGAGCTGAGCTGAGGGTGTTGTGCTTGTGGCTCAGGGTTATATTGAAGTGTTAGAGATTTTGTGTATGCTGGGTTTGGATCATTGCTGATGCTGTCCCTAGAAGGATGGTGAACTGTGGGTCTGCTACCTCTGTTTGATCTGTGTGCTGATTCGCTGTCTTGTTTACAAAGCTGAGCGCTCGGTTGTTGAACCTGGGGGTGTTTTGATGTAAAGATCCATTTTTCCCTGCAGTGACAGTTGTTTTTGATGCATGTTGTGAATGAAAGGAAGTTGACATATTGAAATTGGACAGGAGAATGTCACGTGAAAGTGCTTTAGCACCATCCGGACCAGGACTCAGGGCTATGCTGTGCTTTGATCTGAATGTTTCTGAGCTGTTGTCATGGTCACAGTATGAGGGATCATTATTTATCAGGCTCTGCACAATGCGTCATGATGAGGGAAGATCTCCAATTAACCTGAGCCTCCCGGATAGCCAGCCTGTCTTACCCTCATGATGGGTCCTGGCTCCATCTGGGAATCTGTCCAAGTTGTCATTGGGTCACTGTGAGGTCATGGTCATAGAGTCATAGAGATGTACAGCATGGAAACAGACCCTTCGGTCCAACCCGTCCATGCCGACCAGATATCCCAACCCAATCTTGTCCCATCTGCCAGCACCTGGCCCATATCCCTCCAAACCCTTCCTATTCATATACCCATCCAGATGCCTGTTAATGATGCAATTGTACCAGCCTCCACCACATCCTCTGGCAGCTCATTCCATATACGTACCACCCTCTGCTTGAAACAGTTGCCCCCTAGGTCTCTTTTATATCTTTCCCCTCTCACCCTAAACCTATGCCCTCTAGTTCTGGACTCCCCAATCCCAGGGAAAAGACTTTGTCTATTTATCCTATCCATAATTTTGTAAACCTCTATAAAGTCACCCCTCAGCTTTCAACGCTCCAGGGAAAACAGCCCAGCCTGTTCAGCCTCTCCCTGTAGCTCAGATCCTCCAACCCTGGCAACATCCTTGTAAATCTTTTCTGAACCCTTTCAAGTTTCACAACATCTTTCCGATAGGAAGGAGACCAGAATTGCATGCAATATTCCAACAGTGGCCTGACCAATGTCCTGTACAGCTGCAACATGACCTCCCAACTCCTATACTCAATACTCTTACCAATAAAGGAAAGCATACCAAACGCCTTCTTCACTATCTGCGACTCCACTTTCAAGGAGCTATGAACCTGCACTCCAAGGTCCCTAGGACCTTACCATTAAGTGTATAAGTCCTGCTAAGATTTGCTTTCCCAAAATGCAGCATCTTGCATTTATCTGAATTAAACTCCATCTGCCACTTCTCAGCCCATTGGGCCCACCTGGTCCAGATCCTGTTGTAATCTGAGGTAACCCTCTTCGCTGTCCACTACACCTCCAATTTTGGTGTCATCTGCAAACTTACTAACTATACCTCTTATGCTCGCATCCAAATCATTTATGTAAATGACAAAAAGTAGAGGGCCCAGCACCGATCCTTGTGGCATTCCACTGGTCACAGGCCTCCAGTCTGAAAAAACAACCTTCTACCACCACCCTCTGTCTTCTACCTTTGAGCCAGTTCTGTATCCAAATGGCTAGTTCTCCCTGTGTGTGTTTCTCTGCATGATCTGAAACATGCCCTTCACTTTTGTCCACTACTTGTCCTGGCTCCTTTTACAGTCTGTCAAAATTTATCTGTTAAAATTGTCGAGCTCCATTTGGGGCAAGGTGGTGTGGCAGTGTGTAATGTCCCTTAAGCAGTAAATCAGATGCACTGGCGCATACTGATACAGGAATGGCCCGGTGAAAAATCCAACGAAACAAATTGGAATATACAATTAGTTTCCATGATCACAAAACTGATTCACTAATATCCTTTAGGGAAGGAAATCTGCCTGGCCTACATGTGACTCCAAGCCCACAGCAATATGGTTGACTCTTAATTGCCCTCTGAGATGGCCCATTGCCCCCCCCCCCCCCCCCAGTTCAAGGGAAGTTAGAGATGGATAGAAGATTGGCTGTCTGGCAGATGGCAGAGAGTCCAGATAAAAGGATCCTTCTCAAGATGGAAGCCAGTGACAAGTGGTATTTCACAAGGGTCGGTGTTGGGACCACAACGTTTCACTTTATACACTAATGATCTGGATGAAGGAACTGAGGACCTTCTGGCTATGTTTGCAGATAATACAAAGACAGGTGAAGAGGCAGGTAGTATTGAGGAGGCGGGTAGGCTGCAGAAAGGTTTAGACAAGTTAGGAGAGTGGGCAAAGAAGTGGCAGATGGAGTACAATGTAGGAAAGTATGAGGTACTAATGTACTTTGGTAGGAAGAATAGAGGCATGGACTATTTTCTAAATGGGAAGAAAAATCTGAAAATTAAAGTGCAAAGGGACTTGGGAGTTCTAGTTCTTAAAGTAAACTTGCAGGTTGATTCAATAGTTATGAATGAATGTTCTCATTCATCTCAACAGGACTAGAATATAAAAGCAAGGATGTACTTCTGAGGCTAAATAAGGCTCTGGTCAGACCACATTTAGAGTATTGTGAGCAATTTTGGGCCCCTGACCTCAGGAAAGATGTATTGGCCCTGGAATGGGTCCAGAGGAGGTTCACGAGAATGATCCCAGAATGAAAGGCTTAAAAATGAAGACTGTTGGAGGACTCGGCACGGTGGCTCATTGGTTAGCATTGCTGCCTCTATGTCTCCTCATCTGAGCAGATGCAACAGAGGTGGAAGAATTGGGAGAATGGGATGAAGTTCTCGCAGGATACTGGGTAAGAGGAAGTGTAGGCCAGATAGTTGTGAGTCTGTGGGTTTATCGTAAACGTCTATCTGGAGACTGTTGCCATAGATGGAAACAGAGACTTCAAGAAATGGGAGAGAGGTAAGTGAGATGTACCAAGTGAATTTGGGGGGGGTGTGGGAAATGGAAGTTGTGGGTGAACTCAACGAACTGCTCCAGTTCAGCCTAGGTACAGGATGCTGCACCTATATAGTCATCAACGTAACGACAGAAGGGTTGGGGCACAGTGCCTGTGTAGGTACTGAGGAGGGACTGTTTGGCATAGCCAACAAAGAGGCAGGTGTAGCTGGGACCCATCCGAGTGTCCATGGCCACCCCCGGGATTTAGAGGAAATGGGAGGAGTTAAAGAAAAAATTATTAAGGGTGAGGACTAGTTCGACGAGGTGGAGGAAGATATTGGTGGAGGGGACTGGGTGTGTTTGTTGGAGTGGAAGAAACTGAGGGCCTGAAGGCCATCCTTGTGGAGTATGGAAAAGATGGAAAATCTGCTGGCACACTATTCCCCCCCCTCACATCCATCCAGGGCCCTAAACAGTCCTTCCAGGTGAGACAGAGATTCACCTGCCTCTCCTCCAACCTAGTTTACTGTATCTGGTGTTCCCGATGTGGTCTTCTCTGCATCGGGGAGACCAAACGTAAACTAAGGGAATGTTTCACCGAGCATCGCAGCTGGGCCTGCAGGGGCCGACTGGATCTCCAAACCACCACTCATTTCAATTCCCCTTCCTACTCCCTTTCTGATATGACCATCTTTGGCCTCCTCCATTGCCACAATGAATCAAAACTGCAAATTGGAGGAACAAATCCTCATCTTCCGATTGGGCAGCCTACAGCCCGGAGAATTTAACATTTAACCTCCCTTCCCATCCTCCAACTCCCTTCCCAGCCCTTGCCCCTCCCTTCCATACCCTGTCAGTCACCAACTGGATTCATCCCTCCCATCAACCAAGCAGGTCGTACCCTCTACCTGTCTCTAGCTCACCATCCTGGCTCCCCCCCATCCCCTTTATCTGGAGCTCCCCTTACACCCACCCACAGTCCTGAGGAAGGGTTACATCCAAAACGTTGACTTCTCCACTTCCGGATGCTGCCTGGCTTGCTGTGTTCTTCCAGCCTCCTACTTGTCTAGCCCACCATTCAATCCTGGCTGATGGGCTTTTCAACTCAATTTTCCTGCTTTGTCCCCCACAACCTTTGATCTGTCTCTGTTTTAAGTATATTCAATGACCTGGCCTTCACAGCCTCCTGTGGCAATGAATTCCACAGATTCCCCATTCTCTGGCTAAACAAGTTTCTCCTTATCTCCATTCTAAAAGATCTTCCCTTTACTCTAAAGCTGTGCCCTCATATCTCCTGCTAATGGAAACATCTTCCAAACATCCACTCTGACCAGTATCCTGAAAGTTTCAAACAGATCTCCCTTCATCCCAGTGTCTTAGAATCCCTACAGAATCTTAGAATTCCTACAGTGTGGAAACAGGCCCTTTGGCCCAACAAGTCCAAGAGTATATACTCTGAAAAGTATCCCACTCAGACCCATTCCCCATTATCTTACATTTACTCCTGACTAATGCACCTAACTTACACATCGCTGAACACTACAGGCAATTTAGCATGGCCAATTCACCTAAACTGCACAGTGTTTGGACTTTGGGAGGAAACAGGAGCACCCAGAGGAAACCCACGCAGACACGGGGAGACAGTCGCCCGAGGCTGGAATCGAACCGGAGTCCCTGGCACTGATACTTGGGAGTGGAATATCTCTCCTCCAACATAGTTTACTGTATCCGGTGCCCCGATGTGGTCTTCTCTAGATCAGGGAGACCAAACGTAAACTAAGGGCATCTCAGCCAGGCCCACAGGGGCTGACCAGACCTCACAGTCACTGCCCATTTCAATTCCCCTTCCCACTCCCTTTCCAACATGACTATCCTTGGTTTCCTCCAATTCCACAATGAATCAAACTGTAAATTGGAGGAACAACACCTCATCTTCCACCTGGACAGTCTACAGTCCAGAGGTCTCAACACTGAGTTCTCCAATTTCAAATATCCCCTCCTTTCCATCCCCGACTCCCCTTCCCAGCAACCCTCCCCCTCCCTCCCCCTCCCTTTCACTCCTCTCAGCTACCTACAGGATTCATCTCTCCCATCGACCAAGCAGGTCATATCCTCTACCTGTCTCTACCTATCCCACCTCAGCATCCTGTTCTCCCCACCATCTTTATCTGCAGCTCCTCTTCCACCCACCCAAGTCCTGAAGAAGGATTACACCTGAAACGTCGACTTCTGCACCCCCTGATGCTGCCTGACTTGCTATGTTCTGCCAGCCTCCTGCTTGTCTATCTTGGATTCCAGCATCTGTAGTGTTTTTGTCTCTAACCATGATTGAATGGTGGAGCAGTCTCAATGGACAGACTAGATACTCCAATGTCTTATGATTTATGGTAATAACTCTTTGGAGGGTCAATGTGGACTTGCTTGGCCAAAGGGCCTGTTTCCTCACTGTAGGGAATCTAATCTTAACAAAAAAAGCCACTGAAGCCCATTTCCCAGGACTGAATGGATCCCTCCTATTGCTCGTTTCTGTCTCTGTGATGGGCCCCTCAAAGTCACTCCCGTCTGTGATTGGTTCTTCCAAATCCACTCTCTGCCTGTGATAGGCGCCTTTGAGGATCCCGCTGTAATTGGCCAGTCAAAGTGATCCAAGTCGATGTGGGTGGGGGGGGGGAGACACCTCCCCCACACCCCCAGGGCGATGACGGGACCCTCAGACACCGCCCCCACCTTCCCAACCAGTGGATGATGAGGTCTTCAGCCTAGATCTGACAGATCCCTCTCTGGCCGGTTGAGGTTTTCTGTGGAAACCGGCTTTTTTGACACATCTCTTCCTGCTGCCAACCATGTTCTGCTTTCACTCGGGAGCTCCGAATGGCTCCCGCTCGAACAGGAAGCAAAGTGCTTGAAAATCTTTGCTGATTTATCTACACTTGCTCCTCCCTCTGTATCACTGGATCAAGAACAACAGTAAAAGTTTGTTTACTTGCTCTTTGCCCCAAATGTTTTTGTACCTGTCATGAGACAGTGACGTTTGGTGTCTGCACGCAAGTTCAGAGTACCCGAGCAATCAGAGTAAGATCCGGTCTGAAATTTCTCTTCGCAAATGCTGAGCTTTTCCAGCAATTTCAGCTTTAGTTTCTGATTTGCAGCATCCGCAGTTCACTCGGTTTTTTTTACTCAAATCACTTCAATGGAAATGGAAGCTGTAATAAAACCTTCGCTGTGATTGGTGAAGGCTAAGTTAACTATCGGGTCAGTGAGTGCAAGGCCAGATTGCGTTCAAATATCCAACAACAACACGCACTAGACTTTGGAGTCAGTGAATTTGGAGGTGGTGATTGACTGAGGGTGAAGTTCAATCTTTCAGTCCCCGCAGCAGGAGCAGGTTAACGTCAGGAAGGGTTCGGACAGCAACAAAGCAAGTTTAGATTTGAACTTGTTCCAACACCTGCTTTTCGTGTCTTCAGGGAAGGCAGGAGTGCTGATCCACAGATCTGATCTTTTCAGAAACCTTTCGTTCCATTTAGGTGAACTGGTCAACAGTTCGTCGTTTATTCAGCATTTTAAAGGTTCCCGGATTCTCTTGAGCAGGGAGTACCCATTACAAAGACACTTTCAAATTAACTGCCCCAATTGTAAGGTTCAATTTGCCTCTGCCTCTTTCTCCTTCTCAGAGGGCACTCAGATCCTCAGTGACTGGTGTGGTAAGTATACCTTACTTTTTAAGAGAATTTGCCTTTGAAGATGCATATGCTGTGGGTTCACAATTCTCTGTCTCTACCTGGCAGTTAGTCTGCTAGACAAAACTAATTCAAAAACAAAAACTGAATCCTTCACCTTTTTGAGAGCTGTTTGTCCTAATGAAACAAGGAAGCCAATTATTGCATGTTCAATTCAAGCAGCTCAAACTCTGCTTCAGCATCACCTCCCGTACCCCTCCCAGAGTAAGATGTCAAGTCAGTGTCTTTTTATTTTCCTGCATTTTTAATTGTGGACTGAAATAGGGAAAGAATTGTGTTTAAAACCTGGGATCACTGGAGTAGTGCAGCAGAGTTTGGAGGTGAGCAAGCTTACAGTCATTGTGAACCAGTAGTTGAAGTGTGGCTGCAGATAAGAGCGTACAGATGGAGCTTTAATTATTACAAATAACTTGGTCTATGGACTTGAGTCATAGAATTGTACAGTACAGAATTGGTCCAACCCATCCATACCAACCAGTTATGCTAAATTAATCTAGTTCCACTTGCCAGCATTTAGACCATATCCCTCAACTCTTCCTATTCATATACCCTCCACATGCCTTTTCATTGCCATACTTGTAGCAGCCTGCACCACTTCTTCTGGTAGCTCATTCCATACACGCATCACCATATGTGTGAAAAATTGCCCCTTAGGGTTCCTTTTATATCTTTCCCCTTTCATCTTTAAACTTATGCCCTCTACCCTTGGAAAAAGACCTTGGCTATTCACCCTATCTATACCCATCATGATTTCATAAACCTCTGTAAGGTCACACCTCGGCCTTCGCCGCGCCAGGGAAAAAAGCCCCAGCCTATTCAACTTCTCTCTGTAGCTCAAATTTTCCAATCCCGGCAACATCCTTGTCGATCTTTTCTGCACCCTTTCAAGTCTAACACAATGACCAAAATTAAATACAGTATTCCAAAAGTGGCCGAAACAATAACCTGTCCATCTGCAATATGATATCACAACTCCTATACTCAACACACTGACTAAAAAAAAGGCAAGGGTACCAACCATCTTCTTCACCACCCAGGGAACTATGAAGCTGCACCCTCTGATCTCTTTGTTTGATAACACTCCCCAGGACCTTACCATTAAGTATATAAGTCCTGCCTTACCAAACTGCAACACCTCACATTCATCTCAATTAAACTCCATCCGATCAAGGTTCCTTTGTACTTCTTCACTGTCCACCACACTACTAATTTAGGTGTCATCAGCAAATTTACCAACAATTCCTGCTATATTCACCCAAATCATTTATGTGAATTACAAAAAGCAGTGGACCCAGCATCATTCCTTGCAGCACACTACTGGTCACAAGCTTCAAGTCTGAAAAACAACCCACCACCATCACCCTCTGTCTCCTATCTTCTGACCAATTTTGTACCCAATTGGCTAGCTTTCCCTGGATTCCATATGATCTAACCCTATTAATCAGTCTGACCTTGCTTTGCTGAAAAGTCCTTTAGACAACGTTCATCACTTTGCCTTCATCAATTTTCTTTGTCACTTCTTCAAAAAATTCAATCAAGTCAGTGAGACACGATTCTCCACACATAAAGCCATGTTGACTATCCCTAATCAGTCCTCCCCTTTCCAAACACATTTAGAGCCTATCCCTCAGAGTCCCCTCCAACCACTGACTCACCATTTGACATTAGGCTCACAGGTCTGTATTTCCCTGGCTTCACCTTAAAACCTTTCTTAAATGATAGCACCATATTAGTCAACCTCCAGTCTTCCGGCACTTCACCTTTGCCTATCGATATACGAATATTTCAGCAAGGGTTCAGCAATCACTTTTCTTGCTTCTCACAAAGTTCTGGAATACACCCGATCAGGTCCTGTGGATTTATCAACCTTGATACGTTTTAAGATGTCCAGCACCTCCTTTGCTGTAATGTAGGCACTTTTCAAGATAACACTATTCATTCATTCCTTCAAGTTACCTAGTTTCCATATGCTTCTCCATAGTAAATACTCGTTTAGTATCTCAGCCATCTGCTGCGGTTCCACACATAGATGGCTTTGTTGAGGGGCCCTCTTCTTGCCCTAGTTACTCTTTTGCCCTTAATGTATTTATAGAATCTCTTTGGATTTTCCTTAACCCTATTTACCAATGTTTTCTGACGTCTCCTTTTTGCCCTCCTGTTTCTCACTTAAATACACTCCTTGGGGGATTCACTCAATCTCTGCTGTCTATACCTGCCATATGCATCCTTTTACTTGACCAGAGCCTCAATTTCTCTAGTCATCCAGAATTCCATGCACCTACTGACCTTGCCCTTCATACTAATAGGAACATACTGCTTTTGGACCCTTGTTATCTCATTTTTGAAGGTCTTCCACTTTCCAAACATCCCTTCACCTGCAAATAACCTCTCCCAATCAGCTTTTGAATGTTCTTGCCAAATCCTGTCAAAATCAGCTTCACTCCAATTTAGAACTTTAAATTTTATATCAAGTCTATCCTTTTGAGCAGTTATTAATGATAAAGGCCTTTTATCTTCCAAAAACTGTGTGATTGGTTCTCAGCTAACTGAATAGCTTGTAGCTGTGAATAGGATAATAGAGAAGTTATCTGACCTCCAACAGCTCAGGAATTCGCCCTACAGTAAAAGCCATTCTAATCCTAAAGGAAAATAGTTTATCTTTAATTCAGCAGTTATTGCAAAGTGTGACTTTTAACTAAGAAATGGGAGACCATTCTGTAGGTGTGAAAAGGTCCTCTTTGTCGCCAGCAAACAGTGGAAATACCTGAAGAAAGAAGACTGAGAAACATCATTCTCATCAGCACAGGAACGTTAAGAAGCTTCTCACAGCAACTTTGTGAACAGGGGCCACAGAACTGCCTTCATAGTCTCCACTCACACCCCCCCCCCCCCCCCCCCCACACACACACAGTCTCTCTGTGTCTAAAGGGAGTGTTTAATAGTGGTTAGAGTTTTAACTAGTGGAGTTATGGTTGTTTACCTGTTGCTAGAACTGTCTATTTGTAATAAATAGTAATTCTTGAAAAGTATGGAAACCAAAACTGTGTTTTCTGTCAAACAGTCAAAAGAACTTCTAAATTTTAGAATGTTGCTTGGTTTTATAGAATTTTTAGCTTTATTCCTGGAGTTGTCAAACAGGGTTTTATATCCATCATGCTGCTCCAGTGAGAGGGTAGCAGGGTAAATATCACACTACACCCATACCCCTGTGAGGGGTAACAGGGTGAATATCACACTATGCTGAAAATGTGTTGCTGGAAAAGCGCAGCATGTCAGGCAGCATCCAAGGAACAGGAGACTCGACGGTTCGGGCATAAGCCCTTCATCAGGAATGAGGAAAGTGTGTCCACCAGGCTAAGATAAAAGGTAGGGAGGAGGGACTTGGGGGGAGGGGCGATGGAGATGCGATAGGTGGAAGGAGGTCAAGGTGAGGGTGATAGGCTGGAGTGGGGTGGGGGCGGAGAGGTCAGGAAGAAGATTGCAGGTTAGGAAGGCGGTGCTGAGTTCGAGGGATTAGACTGAGACAAGGTGGGGGGAGGGGAAATGAGGAAACTGGAGAAATCTGAGTTCATCCCTTGTGGTTGGAGGGTTCCTAGGCGGAAGATGAGGCGCTCTTCCTCCAACCGTTGTGTTGTTATGGTCTGGCGATGGAGGAGTCCAAGTACCTGCATGTCCTTGGTGGAGTGGGAGGGGGAGTTAAAGTGTTGAGCCAAGGGGTGGTTGGGTTGGTTGGTCCGGGTGTCTCAGAGGTGTTCTCTGAAACGTTCCGCAAGTAGGTGGCCTGTCTCCCCAATATAGAGGAGGTCACATCGGGTGCAGCAGATGCAATAGATGGTGTGTGTGGAGTGCAGGTGAATTTGTGGCGGATATGGAAGGATCCCCTGGGGCCTTGGGGAGAAGCAAGGGAGGAGGTGTTGGCGCAAGTTTTGCATTTCTTGCGGTTGCAGGGGAAGGTGCCGGGATTGTAGGTTGGGTTGGTGGGGGGTGTGGACCTGACGAGGGAGTCACGGAGGGAGTGGTCTTTTCGGAACACTGATAGGGGAGGGGAGGGAAATATATCCCTGATGGTGGGGTCCGTTTGGAGGTGGCGGAAATGACGGCAGATGATACGCTGTATATGGAGGTTGGTGGGGTGGTAGGTGAGAACCAGTGGGGTTCTGTCCTGGTGGCAGTTGGAGGGGTGGGGCTCAAGGTCGGAGGAGCGGGAAGTGGAGGAGATGCGGTGGAGGACATCGTCGATCACGTCTGGGGGGAATCTGTGGTCCTTGAAGAAGGAGGCCATCTGGGCTGTACAATATTGGAACTGGCCCTCCTGGGAGCAGATGTGGCGGAGACAAAGGAATTGGGAATATAGGATGGTATTTTTACAGGAGGCAGGGTGGGAGGAGGTGTAGTCTAGGTAGCTGTGGGAGTCAGTCGGTGTATAGCATATGTCCGTGTTGATTCGGTCGCCCGAGATAGAAATGGAAAGGTCTAGGAAGGGGAGGGAGGAGTCTGAGACGGTCCAGGTGAATTTGAGGTCAGGGTGGAAGGTGTTGGTAAAGTGGATGAACTATTCAACCTCCTCGTGGGAGCATTTGGCAGCGCCGATACAGTCATCGATGTAGCAGAGGAAAAGTTGGGGGGTGGTGCTAGTGTAGTTGCGGAAGATGGACTGTTCCACATATCCTACAAAGAGGTAGGCATAGCTGGAGCCCATGCGGGTGCCCATGGCAATAGCAATTCCTAGCTCCCAGCCCTGCCGTGTTTTCACCATCCCTCCAGACCTCCCCCTCTCTGAGGATGAAAGATCAGTCCTCAGCAGAGTCCTCACCTTCATTCCCCTACGCTCTCGGATTAACGAGTTCCACACACAGCGAGACATTGAACAATTCTTCTGCCGCCTTCGCCTCCGTGCCTACTTCTTCAACCAAGACTCCCACCCACCCTCTGACGACCCCTTCTCCCGCCTCCAACACACCCCATCCACCTGGACGCCCCATGCTGGCCTCTTACCTGCCCTCGATCTCTTCATAGCCAACTGCCGCCGCGACATTAACCGCCTCAACCTCTCCACCCCTCGCACCCACTCCAACCTCTCACCCTCAGAATGTGCAGCCCTCCACTCCCTCTGCTCCAACCCCAACCGCACCATCAAACTGGCAGATAAGGGAGGCACGGTAGCAGTTTGGCGCACCGACCTTTACACCGCTGAGGCTAAACGCCAGCTCGCGGACACCTCCTCTTACTGCCCTCTTGACCATGACCCCACCTCCCACCACCAAACCATCATCTCCCAGACCATCCCTAACCTCATCACCTCAGGGGATCTCCCATCCACTGCCTCCAACCTCATAGTCCCACAACCCCGCACTGCCCGTTTCTACCTCCTGCCCAAAATCCACAAACCTGACTGGCCCGGCCGACCCATTGTCTCAGCCTGCTCCTGCCCCACCGAACTCATCTCTGCATACCTCGACATGGTTCTGTCCCCCTTAGTCCAAGAACTCCCCACCTACGTTCGGGACACCACCCACGCCCTCCACATCCTCCATGATTTTCGCTTCCCCGGTCCCCAACGCCTTATCTTCACGATGGACATCCAGTCCCTATACACCTCCATCCTCCATCACGAAGGACTCAAAGCCCTCCGCTTCTTCCTTTCCCACCGTACCAACCAGTACCCTTCCACTGACACCCTCCTTCGACTGACTGAACTGGTCCTCGCCCTGAACAACTTCTCTTTCCAATCCTCCCACCTCCTCCAAACCAAAGGAGGATTAGAAACTGCATGGGCCCCAGCTATGCCTGCCTCTTCGTAGAATATGTGGAACAGTCCATCTTCCGCAACTACACTAGCACCACACCCCACCTTTTCCTCCGCTACATCGATGACTATATCGGTGCTGCCTCGTGCTCTCACGAGGAGGTTGAACAGTTCATCCACTTTACCAACACCTTCCACCCTGACCTCAAATTCACCTGGACCGTCTCAGACTCCTCCCTCCCCTTCCTAGACCTTTCCATTTCTATCTCGGGCGACCGAATCAACACGGACATATACGATAAACCGACTGACTCCCACAGCTATCTAGACTACACCTCCTCCCACCCTGCCCCCTGTAAAAATGCCATCCCATATTCCCAATTCCTTTGTCTCCACCTCGTCTGCTCCCAGTTCCAATATTGTACAGCCCAGATGGCCTCCTTCTTCAAGGACCGCAGTTTCCCCCCAGGCGGGATCGACGATGCCCTCCACCGCATCTCCTCCACTTCCCGCTCCTCCGCCCTTGAGCCCCGCCCCTCCAACAGCCACCAGGACAGAACCCCACTGGTTCTCACCTATCACTCCACCAACCTCCATATACAGCGTATCATCTGCCGTCATTTCCGCCACCTCCAAACAGACCCCACCATCAGGGATATATTTCCCTCCCCTCCCCTATCAGTGTTCCGAAAAGACCACTCCCTCCGTGACTCCCTCATCAGGTCCACATCCCCCACCAACCCAACCTCCACTCCCGGCACCTTCCCCTGCAACCGCAAGAAATGCAAAACTTGCGCCCACACCTCCTCCCTTGCTTCTCTCCAAGGCCCCAGGGGATCCTTCCATATCCGCCACAAATTCACCTGCACTCCACACACATCATCTATTGCATCTGCTGCACCCGATGTGGCCTCCTCTATATTGGGGAGACGGGCCGCCTACTTGCGGAACGCTTCAGAGAACACCTCTGATACACCCGGACCAACCAACCCAACCACCCCTTGGCTCAACACTTTAACTCTCCCTTCCACTCCACCAAGGACATGCAGGTACTTGGACTCCTCCATCGCCTGACCATAACAACACGACGGTTGGAGGAAGAGCACCTCATCTTCCGCCTGGGAACCCTCGAACCACAAGGGATGATCTCAGATTTCTCCAGTTTCCTCATTTCCCCTCCCCCCACCTTGTCTCAGTCTAATCCCTCGAACTCAGCACCGCCTTCCTAACCTGCAATCTTCTTCCTGACCTCTCCGCCCCCACCCCACTCCGGCCTATCACCCTCACCTTGACCTCCTTCCACCTATCGCATCTCCATCGCCCCTCTCCCAAGTCCCTCCTCCCTACCTTTTATCTTAGCCTGCTGGACACACTTTCCTCATTCCTGATGAAGGGCTTATGCCCGAAACGTCGAATCTCCTGTTCCTTGGATGCTGCCTGACCTGCTGCGCTTTTCCAGCAACACATTTTCAGCTCTGATCTCCAGCATCTGCAGACCTCACTTTCTCCTTAAATATCACACTACACCTTGCCCCCAGTGAGGGTTAACAGAGTGATATCACACTACACCTAGGTTCCAATTCAGGGACCAGTGTTGAGTTTACAGTGCAGAGCACTGAGAGTTGTAAAGTTTGAGTTTACAGTGGAGGGCATTGGGAGTTTACAGTGTGGGGCATTGGGAGTTTACAGTGTGGGGCATTGGGAGTTGTGCTGTTTGAGTTTACAGTGTGGGGCATTGGGAGTTGTGCTGTTTGAGTTTACAGTGTGGGGCATTGGGAGTTTACAGTGTGGGGCATTGGGAGTTTACAGTGTGGGGCATTGGGAGTTGTGCTGTTTGAGTTTACAGTGTGGGGCATTGGGAGTTGTGCTGTTTGAGTTTACAGTGTGTGGCACTGCCAGATTTTGATAAAACACTGAGAAAGGATTACCTTTTGCCGAGTGAAAGTTTGGGTGAAATAATTCAGTGAATGGTGTTTTCAGTAACATTAGACTGAAACATGAGAATGAATTGAATCGCAAAATAATAGATCATGTTTTTTTGAAAGTCGGTCAATGAGCCCAAGAGAGGAGGCTATGCGGGAGGGGGTGGTGGGAGAACGTGTGAGAGTCACCTTTGAGGAGGTAGGGATGGGGCTGTGAGTGAAGGGGCTTATGAAATAGAGGGAGCAGATTGTTCCTGAACACAGGATGATGGTGATGGTATGAATTGAGGTGGATCGTGAACATAGACATATTCTGTTCCTTCAACATGTGTACATTCACTGTCATTTTGTTACCGACTCCATGTTGGGAACACAGAATACTTTAGGAAGCCAAGTGCAGTGTGACACATTTTTCTAGCTGACTTCCAGTCACTTCTTGGCATTCCCTGCATACGCAGGTGGATGAGATTCTGACAGTGAAACCTCTACATTGTGCTGTGTTATTGTGCCTGTCCTCTGGGGTAGCAACAAGAGCACAACACAATGCAGCTCTTTTCACAAAGTTCCCCACACAGCTTCCCTGCCTGTGCCTCACTCTCACTCCCTTCAGGAATGCTCCCTGTCTCCTGCTCAATGCCCCCTCCTCCCACCCCCCCTCACCAGCTCACTCTGCCACCTTCTCTTCCCTCCCCCACTGTCCCCACTTGTATGAGGCCAGGATGCAGAAGAGCTGAAAGCTGGCCATCCTCACTGCAAATGGTAACACTTTGTGTGCTTTCTTTTTCAGCTTTAGCCAGCAGGGATGGCAGAAGCTCACCAGGCTGTGGCCTTTCAGTTCACTGTCACCCCCGATGGCATTGACTTACACCTGAGCCATGAGGCTCTGAAACAGGTCTACCTGTCTGGCGTGCGTTCCTGGAAGAAGAGGATCTGCCGATACAGAGTGAGTACCTGGGGCTGGGGGTCCTGGGGTGGTCTTTCTGCTAACCAGTTTGGGGGACTGTCCGAATGTGAGGGAGTTTGAACCCCATTCAGTGTGCCCCAGCTTTCATATACTACTGACACCACACGGTGTCTCCAGTTACACAGAAACCTTCATCTCAATCTGCCCCAGTCACACAGCAACAGCTTCATCCCTTCTAGACTGGGTTGTGAAACAATCCCCTTCAGATCCTAGGCCACAGACTGAGCAATCCAAACCTCAGCTAGGCAAACAGCTCGGATTATCATTGGGAACGGCAAATCATGCTGGATCATTGGTTCATCATGGAGTGAGGAGAAAGTGAGGACTGCAGATGCTGGAGATCAGAGCTGAAAATGTGTTGCTGGAAAAGCGCAGCAGGTCACACAACACCCAAAGAGCAGGAGAATCGACGTTTCAGGCATGGGCCTGAAGAAGGGCTCATGCCCAAAACGTCGATTCTCCTGCTGTTTGGATGCTGCCTGACCTGCTGCGCTTTTCTAGCAACACATATTTTCAGTTCATCATGGTGTGAACTAATTTCAACAAACACATGGCGGTTTTGCAAAATGAGTTTTCCGTTTGTTCATGGACATAGGCATCATGGTCTAGCCTACTTTATTGCCCATCCCTAGTTGCTGTTTGAGGAGATGGTGATGAGTTGTTACTTTAATCCATTGCACTCCATGTACTGGAGGTTGCTAAGGGAAGGAATCTACCTCAGCAACATTGAAGAAATATTTCCAAGTCGGGATGGTGAGTGGCCTGGATGGGAACTTGCAGGTGGTGGTGGTGTTACCTACTGCCCTTTATTCTTTCACATGGAAAGGTGCTATCTAAGGAGCTATGGTGAATTTTTGTAGGGCATCTTGTACATAGTACACACAGTGGCTACTGAGAGGATGTTGATATTGAATGGACTACCAATCGAGTGGCAGCAATGTTAGGACTTTGTCAGGGTGTGCCGCACTGTCAGAGGGACATTACTGAGGGAGTGCTGCTCTGTCATGAGGGTCAGTACTGAGGGAGTGCTGCTCTGTCATGAGGGTCAGTACTGAGGGAGTGCCGCACTGTCGGAGGGACAGTATTAGGGAGTGCTGCACTATCAGAAGATCAGTACTGAGGGAAAGCTGCATTGTTGGAAGGTCAGTACTGAAGGACTGCTCATTGTCAGAGGGTCAGTACTGAGGGTACGCTGCACTGTTGGTGGGTCAGTATTGAGAGAGGGCCACACTGTCGAAGTGTCAGAAAGTAAGTTGTATCACATGGTGGATAGAAATCAATTGTGTTTCACTTGTTGTAATGAGTGAATACTTTCATATACAGCATTTGGAGTATTGTGTGCAGTTCTGGTTGTCACACTATGGTCAGGATGTGGAGTCATTTGAGAGGGTACAAAAGAGGTTTACCTGGATGTTGCCTGGTAAAGCTATAAGCACAAGTTGGACAAACCTGTGTGATTTTCATGGAATAGGGGAGTCGGAGGCTCCGGACCGCCCTAATTGAAATATATACAATTATGAGAGGCCTGGATAAGGTGGAAATATCAAATATGAGGGAAACAGGTTTAATGTGAAAGGGCAAAAGTTTAAAGATGTGTGAGGAATGTTTTTTATATAGAGATGGTAGGTGCCTTGAAAGTGCTGCCAGAGGAGGTCGTGCAAGCAGGTGCAATAGCAAAGTTTAAGAGGCATTTAGACAGACACATGAACAGAGAATAGGACCTTATGAACCATGTGCAGGCAGATGAAATTAGTGTAGAATAGCATCATGGTTATCACAGACATAGTGGGCTGAAGGGCCTGTTCCTGTGCAATGCTGTGGTATGTTCAGGACCAGAGATTCTCAAAAGTCACTTTACAACCAATGGAATGTCAATGAAACTGCAGGAAATTTTGTTCAGCTGTACAGCCCTGTGATGGTTAGCAGCTCGGCTGCTTTTCTAATCTCCGTTGTGTGGTCACTGCTGGGCTGGGAGAGCAAGGCTGACGCATGGAGTTAGGGCTCTGGGCAGAGGGGAAAGTGTACAGTTCATGTGGGGAGGTGGGGATTTGAACTCTGCTTCCCCCCTCCCCTGCTGAGTGCCGTATTGTGTGTCTATCCCTGCAGAATGGTATCCTGACCGGCGTTTACCCAGCCAGCCCCTCCAGCTGGCTCTTTGTGGTGGTTGCAGTGATTGCGACAACGTATGCACGGATGGATCCTTCCCTGGGAATGATTGACAAGATCAGAGATCACCTTCCCACCAAGTAGGTGATCGAAACATGCCAAGCTCCCCAATTGGTTGTCATGTGGATTGTGACTGGCTGACTGTTAACATGTCGGTATCTCTGTCCCTCTCTCAGTGGTTACCTGTCAAATCAGACTGAAAGTATCCTGAGTGCTTTGCTATTTGGCACAGCTCTCTGGCTGGCCCTGGTCTTCACGATGCGGCAGACTCTCAAACTGCTGCTCTCCTATCACGGCTGGATGTTTATTGAGCACGGAAAAGCACCGCCCCATGTCAAGCTCTGGATGGTAAGTCCAATCATTCTCGGGCCTTGGGACCATGAATGCCCCGCACCCCCACCCCTCAACCCTGGGGCAACCGGAGCCTCTTCCTCTCCGTTTCCCAGTTGGTTTTGTCCAAACAGATTCCCATTAGTCTCTTCAGACTCCGAAACAGATACAGGCTTACTCTGGAGCTTCCTGTTTTTTCAGAGAGAATTTGTGGGCTGAAACCAGCCCCTGCCATCTACATGGCCCTTGGCATTTGGTGTTCCGGGCATTAAGGTCTTTTTGGGGCAGAAGACCTCAAAATGTGAACGATCGAGTGCGATGAACCTGCTCAGAGCTCCAAGAGAGCTGTTCAGTTTAACATTGCAGCAAGTGACACACATTACCAGTGGCACGTAACTATGTCAGTCATGCCTTGGCCACTTTGATATGAACTTGTTTGATCTAGGCACTGTTCCTAGTTTTTTCCTGCTTTTCCATGCCCTTCCTCATTGTTGCTTGTCTTGTCTTATCTTATCCTCAAGTTGCTGGTGAAGATATTCTCTGGCCGCAAGCCCCTGATGAACAGTTTCCAGACATCTCTTCCCCGACTGCCTGTGCCATCAGTGAAGGACACCATGAGGAGGGTATGTGATACCGAAGGTATCAACCAAACCTTCACCCCAATATCAGCCTGTACTTTCAACACTGGGGTGTGTGTGTGTGTGTGTGTGTGTGTGTGTGTGTGTATATGCGGAGCAGGGTTCAGTACCACAGTGACTAGCACTGGGCATTACATGTGTGAATGAAAAAAGATTTAGTATCACGCTATCCAGCACTGGGCACTGTGTGTGAGGTTGGAGCAGCATTCAGTATTACAGTGACCAGCACAGGGCACTGCGTGTGTGGATGGCTCATAAGATACAACAATAAAATTAGGCCATCTGCTCCATCAGGTTTGCTCTGCCATTTAATGAAGGCTTTCCAACCCCATTCTCCTGCCTTCTCCCCATAACCTTTGATCCTCTTATTAATCAACAAACTATCTAATCTGTCATAAATATACTCAGTGACTTGGCCTCCATTGCCATTGCAGTAATGAGTTCCACAGATTTACCAACCACCGACTGAAGAAATTCCTTCTTACCTCTGTTCTAAAGGGTCTTGCATTCGTTGCAAGGCTGTGCCCTTTCACATCCCCTCTATCAGTACTCGCAGTATTCTGTGAGTTTCAGTCAGATGCCCCTCCTCTTTTGGGGACATGGTGGCTCAGTGATTAGCACTGCTGCCTCACAGCACCAGGGTCCCAGGTTCGATCCCAGCCTCGGGCGACTGTGTGGAGTTTGCACATTCTCCTCGTGTCTGCGCGGGTTTCCTCCGGGTGCTCCGATTTTCCTCCCACAGTCCAAAGATGTGCAGATCAGGTGAACTGGCCATGCTAAAGTGCCCATAGTGTTAGGTGGATTAGTCAGAGAGAAATGGGTCTGGGTGGGTGGCTCTCCGGAGGGTCAGTGTGGATTGGTTGGGCTGAAGGGCTTGTATCCACACTGTGGGGAATCTAATCTAATCTAATCTAATCATGCTCTAATCTTGCTCAAGTACAGACCCAAAGTTCTCAGCAGCTCCTCATATAATAAGCCCTTCATCACCATTCTTGTAAACCTCCTTTGGATCCTGTCCAATGCCAGCATATCATTCCTTACATATGGGGCACAAAGCTGCTCACAAGGTGTGGTCTGACCAGAATCTTATATAACCTCAGCATGTTAACTTTTAAGAGAATTCTGAACTAGGACTCACAAGTGTCTTGGTGCTTCAGATTTCTAAAACCCTTCGAAAACAGTCCACACCTCTGATCTTTCTACTGAAATGCATAAGTTCACACTTGCCCACATTATGTTTCATCTGCCACTCTCCGAGCCTGTCGCTTCTGCAGTCACCTTGCTTCCCCCAATGCTATCTGTTCCTCCATTTGCCTTTGTGTCATCTGCAAATTTAGCAACAACACTCTCCAGTTCCTTTATCCAGATCATTAATATATTATGTGAATAGTTGTGTCCCAACACAGACCCCTACGGAATTCCACTAGTCACCAAATGCATCCCGAGAAGGATCCTTTTATCACTGCTCTCTGCCTTTTGCCAGTCAGCCAACCCTTTATCCATACCAGTTCCTTGCTCCTAATACCATGGGGTCTTATTTCGTGTGCATTACCTTGTTGAAAGGCTTCTAGAAATTCAAATAGACCATGTCCAGTGGCTCTCCTTCATCTAACTCACGTATTACCTCCTCAAAGAACTCTTACTGTTTTGTTAAGTGTGATGAACCCTTGACCAAGCTGTCGCCATCCTATTTTATGATTTATTTTTAAATACTCTGCCATCTCAACTTTAATAATGGACTCTAATATCTTACTGATGACTGAATTTGGGTTAATTGGCCCATAATTTTCTGTCTTCTGCCTCCCTCCCTTCTTAAACAGGAGTGTTATATTAGCTATTTTCCATGGTCCTCTGGCACCCTCCCTGACTATATTGATTCCTGACAGCTCACCACTCAACATGGACTTTGGGGTGTAGTCCATCTGGTCCAGGTGATTTATCCACCTTTAGATCTTCTAGCTACCTCAGCACCTTCTCCTTAATGAGAGCACTATACTCAACTCTGCCTCCTGACTCTCTTGAAGTTCTGGTATGCTACTGGTATCTTCCATCATGAAGACTGATGCAAAATATATAATCAATTTCTCTGCCATTTTTTAGATTAGATTAGATTCCCTACAGTGTGGAAACAGGCCCTTCCGCCCAACCAGTCCACACCGACCCGCCGAAGAGTAACCCACCCAGACCCCATCACTACTTCTTCAGTCTCATTTTCCAGCCGTCCACTGTCCCCTCTTGCCTCTATTTAAAAAAAGCTTTTACAGTTTTTTAAAATATTAATTCATGGGATGAGGGCCTGGCTGGTTAGGCCAGTATTTATTGACCATCCCTAATTGCCCAGAGGGCAGTTAAGTGTCAACCATATTGCTATGGGTCTGGAGTCACATGTAGGCCAGACCAGTTCAGGATGGCAGTTTCCTTCCCTAAAGAACATTAGTGAACCAGATGGGTTATTTTCCCTGAAAAATCAACAAGGAATTCATGGTCATCATTTGACTCTTAATTCCAGATACTTACTGAATTCAAATTCCACCGTCTGCTGTGGCAGGATTTGGACCTGGGTCTCTGGAGCATTATGGGTGTCTGGGTTAACAGTCCAGTGATAATACCACTAGGCCATTGTCTCCCTTTATTATATTACTATTATATAACTATTAAATTATATATTCTATGACATTACTAGCCAACTTACCCTTATATTTCACCTTCTCCCCTCTTTTTAAATTGTCCTCTGCTGGTTTTTAAACATTTCCCAATTCTCTGGCCTCCGACTAACGTTCACCACGTTGTAAGCTTTTTCAACCTGGTCCTCCCCTTAAATACGTTTCTTCTTCCTTGGAATGAATCTTTGCTGTCCCTCCTAAATTTGTCCCAGAAACCCCTGCCATTGCTGCTCCACCATCTTCCCTGCTAGACCCCCCCTTCTGATCAACACTGGCCAGCTCCTCCCTCATGTCTTTGTAGCTACCTTTACGTAATTATAATACTTCTGATTCAGTCTTCCTCCTCTCAAACTGCGGGATAAATTCTACCATGTGTTCACTGCCCCTTAGAGGTTCCTTCACCTTAAGCTCCCTGATCAAATCTGCTTCATTACACATCATCAAATCCAGAATTGCCTGTTCTATAGTGGGCTCTGCCATAAGCTGCTCCAGGGAAAAAAAAACCTCGTAGACATTCCAAAAATTAGTTTTCTTGCGACTGTATATGGTATCCATCTGATTTTTACAAATCCACCATATTGGAAGTCCCACATGATTACTGTAATAGTGTCTTTCGATTGCCTGATTTATCCTTTGCCCTACATCCTGACCAAGTCTAGGGGCTCTGTACGTGACTCCATGCTGGAAGGCATTTTTTCCAATGCAGTTCCTCACTCTACCCATCCGTATTCTACACTTTCCAACTCTATATCATTTCTTGCTATCGATTTAATTCCATTTTTTAATGAACAAGACAACCCAGAGGCCCACCCTCTGCTCATCTGCCCAGGCCTTGTGCCTGTCTCATGAATTTGAACCCATTTGTCCCACACCAATCTTTGAGCCTTATGTTTACCCCTTTAATCTTGCTGACCCTGTGCCAATTTACTTGTGGCTCAGGTAGTAATCACCTTTTCGTTCTGCTTTTTGATTTAGCCCCTAGCTGCTCATATTTCGTCAGCAGAAACCTTTGTCTTTCTACCTATTTCATTGGTACCTACAACTACTGGATCCTTTCCATTCCCACTCCAAGTTCTTCTGCAGCCCAGATTAGATATCCTGAACCGAAAAGGCACAAAGCAGGCAATGATCCTGATCTCGATCCTGCCCTAAACGAACAGTGCCTGTTCCCTTGACCATACTATCCCCAATTACAACCAAATTTCTCTTTTCAATCACCTACAGAATGGCTCCCTATACCACGGTGCTATGGTCGGTTTGCTCATCCTCCTGCTCCTGCTGTCATCCATGTGGGGAGCAAGAATCTCAAACCTGTTAGACAAGCTCAAGGGCTGATGCTCCTTCAGCACTACCTCCTGGATCCCTCCAACTACCTCACTCATAGTTACACCCTGCTGTCCCTGACCACTGACTAATGTTGGGGTAGTTAAAGTAAGGGATGTAACTTCCTCCAGGTGACTCTTCCCCTCCCTGATGTGACGCAGTGTTTGAAGTTCAGACTCCAGCTCACCAACTCTGAGGCGGAGTTCCTCAAGCAACTAAATGTATGCTGTGTGGATGGAATGGGTCTCAGTATCACAGTGTCCGGCAGTGGGCATCACGTGTGTAGATGGAGCAGTATTACAGCTTCCTTCACTTGTTGCAAAGATGGTCACTATGAACTAAGAGGGGGGGCATGGTGGCTCAGTGGTTAGCACTGCTACCTCACAGCACCAGGGTCCCAGGTTCGATTCCAGCCTCAGGCGACTGTCTGTGTGAAGTTTGCACATTCTCCCCGTGTCTGCGTGGGTTTCCTCCGGGTGCTCCGGTTTCCTCCCACAGTCCGAAGATGTGCAGGCCAGGTGAATTGGCCATGCTAAATTGCCCGTAGTGTAAGGTGCATTAGTCAGAGGGAAATAGGTCTGGGTGGGTTACTCTTCAGAGGATCGGTGTGGACTGGTTGGGTTGAAGGGCCTGTTTCCACACTGTAGGGAATCTAATCTAAAAAAACCCACAACAGATCCACAGCTCCTACATCATGCAGTCACAACACATTGCCTGGCCCATCACCTCCATTTGGTTTAGTCAGCTTTTAATTCGTTTTTTAGTTTGTCACCTGTAAATATTTCTTCTCTTTCCCTTCAATCAGAAAGTAACCAGAAAGATTGCTACGTATCACCCAATGAACATAGAACATAGAACAGTACAGCACAGAACAGGCCCTTCAGCCCACGATGTTGTGCCGACCATTGATCCTCATGTATGCACCCTCAAATTTCTGTGACCATATGCGTGTCCAGCAGTCTGTTAAATGTCTCCAATGACCTTACTTCCATAACTGCTGCTAGCAACGCATTCCATGCTCTCACAACTCTCTGTGTAAAGGACCCGCCTCTGACTTCCCCTCTATACTTTCCTCCAACCAGCTTAAAACCATGACCCCTCGTGTTAGCCATTTCTGCCCTGGGAAATAGTCTCTGGCTATCAACTCTATCTATGCCTCTCATTATCTTGTTTACCTCAATTAGGTCCCCTCTCCTCCTCCTTTTCTCCAATGAGAAAAGTCCGAGCTTAGTCAACCTCTTTTCATAAGATAATCCCTCCAGTCCAGGCAGCATCCTGGTAAACCTCCTCTGAACCCTCTCCAAAGCATCTGCATCTTTCCTATAATAGGGCGACCAGAACTGGACACAGTATTCCAAGTGTGGTCTAACCAAAGTTTTATAGAGCTGCAACAAGATCTCAGGACTCTTAAACTCAATCCCCCTGTTAATGAAAGCCAAAACACCATATGCTTTCTTAACAATCCTGCCCACATGGGTAACTACTTTAAAGGATCTATGTACCTGCACAACAAGATGCCTCTGTTCCTCCACACTGCCAAGAATGCTATCCTTAATCCTGTACTCAGCTTTCAAATTCGACCTTCCAAAATGCATCACCTCGTATTTATCCAGGTTGAAATCCATCTGCCACCTCTCAGCCCATTTCTGCATCCTGTCAATGTCCCGCTGCAGCCTACGACAGCCCTCTATACTGTCAACGATACCTCCAACCTTTGTGTCTTCTGCAAACTTGCTGACCCATCCTTCAATCCCCTCATTAATAAAAATTACAAACAATAGAGGCCCAAGGACAGAGCCGTGTGGAACACCACTCACCACAGACTTCCAGGCAGAATATTTTCCTTCTACTACCACTCGCTGTCTTCTGTTGGCCAGCCAATTCTGTATCCAGACAGCTAAGTTCCCCTGTATCCCATTCCTCCTGACCTTCTGAATGAGTCTACCATGGGGAACCTTATCAAATGCCTTGCTGAAGCCCATATACACCACTTCCACAGCTCGACCCTCATCAACTTTTCTAGTCACATCCTCAAAGAACTCGATAAGGTTTATGAGGCATGACCTGCCCCTCACAAAGCCGTGTTGACTGCATTTAATCAAGCCATGCTCTTCCAGATGGTCATAAATCCTATCCCTCAGAATCCTTTCTAACACTTTGCCGATGACAGACGTGAGACTTACTGGTTTGTAATTGCCGGGAATTTCCCTATTTCCTTTCTTGAAGAGAGGAATTACATTTGCCTGTCTCCAGTCCTCAGGTACGACTCCAGTGGAGAGCGAGGATGCAAAGATCTTCGCAAGTGGCAAAGCAATTACATTTCTCGTTTCTCAAAGCAGCCGAGGACAAATCTGGTCCGGGCCTGGCAACTTGTCAATCTTAATGTTTGACAAAATTTTCAGCACATCAGCTTCCTCTATCTCTATCCATTTCAGCATGCATACCTGCTCTTCAAAGGTTTCATTCACTACAAAGTTTGTTTCTTTTGTAAAGACAGAAGCAAAAAAAACTCATTTAGGGCTTCCCC
Source organism: Hemiscyllium ocellatum (assembly GCF_020745735.1). NCBI lineage: Eukaryota > Metazoa > Chordata > Chondrichthyes > Orectolobiformes > Hemiscylliidae > Hemiscyllium > Hemiscyllium ocellatum. The sequence continues at coordinate 10,946,430 of NC_083418.1, read as the reverse complement.
TACCTCCTCAGACTCCACACACAAGTTCCCTATGCTATCCCTGATTGCCCTACTCTTTCTTTGACCATTCTCTTATTCCTCACAAGTGTAAAATGCCTTTGTGTTCTCCCTAATCCGTTCTGCCAAGCCTTTCTCGTGCCCCCTCCTGGCTCTCCTCAACCATTTTTGAGCTCCTTCCTTGCCTGCCTGGAATCCTCTAGAGGTGAGCTTGACCCTAGCTTCCTCCACCTTATGTAAGCTACCTTCTTCTTTTTGATGAGAAGCTCCATCACTCTCGTCATCCAAGGTTCCTTTATATTACCACTTCTTGCCTGTCTCAGAGAGACATATTTATTCATCACTTGCAACAACCGTTCCTTAAACAGTCCCCACATGTCTACAGTGCCTTTACCATGGAACAATTGCTCCCAGTCCATGCTTCCTAACTCATGTCTAATCGCATCATAGTTTCCTCTTCCCCAATTAAATATCCTCCCATTTTGCCTAATCCTCTCCTTCTCCATAGCTATGTAGAATGTGAGGCAGTTGTGGTCACTATCACCAAAATGCTCTCCCACCACAAGATCTGATACCTGCCCCGGCTCTTTTCCGAGCACCAAGTCTAGAATGGCCTCCCCCCTCGTCGGCCTGTCAACGTACTGAGCTAGGAAACCCTCCTGAACACACCTTACAGAAACAGCTCCATTCAAATCTTCTGCTCGAAGGATGTTCCAATCAATATTGGGAAAGTTAAAGTCACCCATTACAACAAGCCTACTATGTCCACACTTTTCCAAAATCTGCCGACCTATGCTTTCTTCAATCTCCTTGCTGCTATTGGGGGGCCTTTAGTAAACCCCTAACGAGGTGACTGCTCCCTTGCTGTTCCTAATTTCCACCCATACTGACTCGGTAGGCAGATCTTCCTCGACAATGGAAGCTTCTGTAGCTGTGATACTCTCTCTGATTAGTGGTGCTACACCCCCTCCTCTTTCTCCCCCCTCCCTATTCTTTTTAAATGCTCTAAACCCTGGAACGTCCAGCAACCATTCCTGCCCCTGAGAAACCCATGTCTCTGTTATGGCCACAACATCATAGCACCAGGTACTGGTCCATTACAGTTTTCCTGTGGTGTCACTCTTTCTTCACTGCTGAGTACCCATTCCTGGGCTTCAATTTAGCCTGGAGAAAGTAGGAATCAAATGACCAGGCAAAAGAAAACCTCGTCCCATCTGCACCGAATTCCCACAGTGCCTACACATTCCCTGTGTCTCACTCCGAATGTGATCTCCTTCCTGATCCTGCAAAGCGCTGTGTGTGTGATAGAGTATTAGAGTATGTGTGTGGATGGAGCAGGGTTCAGTACCACATTGTCTGGCTGGTGTAGGTGTTGGGAACAGAGGAGGAGCGGACTGAGGTGTCCCAGAAGAAATAGTCCCTGCAGAATGCTGACAAGGGAGGGGAGGGGAACGTGTGTCTGATGATGGAAATAGTTACGAATGATCCTTAGGACGTGGATGCTGCTGGGCTGGTAGATGAGGTCAAGGGGGATCCTGTCATTCTTGTGGGAGGGAAGGGAAGAGATGCGGGAAATGGTTCGGACACCGCTGTCATCCACAGTGGCCGTCATTACCCTGTCAGGTCTACATGTGACTCCACTCCCACAGCAATGTGGTTGATCATTTAATCAGCCTCAGTGTAATTAGGTTCGGGCAGTAAATACTGTCCCAGCCACTGATGCCCATGACCATATTAAAATATCTGCCCCCCCACCCCTCCCACCGTCTGCAATAGGTCCTGCCTGTCTGTATGTTTAGGGACGGTGGGGTGGCTGCACACTCTGTAATGGAAACAATATAATAAGATTACCAGTAATCCCAGCAGAGATCACTGTGATGGCTGATGATCCCAACAGAGAATACAGAGGGATCATCAGTGATTCCAGCGGAGATCACATAGTGATGGTCAGTGATCCCAGCAGAGATCACAGCAGGATCGTGAGAGATCCTAGCAGGCATCACAGTGTGATTGTGAGTGATCCTCACAGAGAACACAGAGGTATCAGCCATGATCCCAGCACTGCTCATCAGGTGATCACCAGTGATCCCAGCACAGATTATAGCTGATTTCCCAGTGATCCCAGCAGAGGTCCTCTGTGGATCACCAGTGACGCCAAGGCAGTAAGGTGGGGATGTATTACTGGGAAGTGATGTGGATAGGATTTGCTGCGGTTGACTTGCTCTTTTGCTCTCTCCAGTACCTGGAGTCAGTGCAGCCACTTCTGGATGAGGAGAAATTCAAGCGGATGCAGGCCCTCGCCCGGGACTTTGAGCTGAACACAGCGCCAAGGCTGCAGTGGTACCTGAAGCTGAAATCATGGTGGGCCACCAACTATGTGAGTGAATGCAGCGTGTATGTGGGTCAGGTACTCGAGTTATTGGTCCCCAAGCCCCGGCTCGGGGCTCTGGGTGACTGCGCTTGGAAAGCCACAGTCCCCCACCAGAGGGAGCAGGCAGCCCCTTCCTGAAGACCCAGTGCCCATTCCTCAGCTCAGCTCCGGCATTTCCCATTGCGTTCTCTACCACCATCCCCCCCACCCAGCAAGCTGCTGTGACATGGTGAGCATGAGCTGATACCTGTTCCTGAAGCAGTTCGAGCTGTGAATGGCCACAGTCCATTGGTTCTCAGACTGTACAGTCCAAACGTCTGTAAAGAGGAGCAGAACCTCCCTGACACTCCCTTTCTTCCCTCCCTGTAACTCACTCCAACAGCCATTGTCCTTTGTCAATTCTTTCTTTGTTGTCTTCTGTTGTTCTCCTCCACCCCCACCCCTTCCCCCTTCTCTCTATACACACACACACACACACGCACACACACACCTGCAGTCAGTGTGGGTTGGAGTTGGTACCTCCTGCCCAGCGCTGGGTGCTGGTGCTTTTGGGTCCCTGTGAAACCACCTTCCCCTCATCCTCTCAGTCAGCCACAGCTGGGGTCAGGATCAGGATGAGGTACCTGAGGCTGCTCAGTGTCTGGATCCTGTGGGTCAGAGGTCAGGGTAAGAGGTTAGGCACTGTAATAAAAGTGTAGGGCAGTGATCTGTAACCCTGTCTGCTTTGACCCTGCTTGGACAGGTCAGTGATTGGTGGGAGGAGTATGTCTACTTGCGAGGACGTGGACCAATCATGGTGAACAGCAATTACTATGCAATGGTGAGTCTAGCTGGTACATGTATATCTATGTGCATCTGATTCTGTGAATATGTTTGCATGTGGATAGGTATGAGTATGTGTTTGTATGAGTGAATGTGTGGGTATATAACTGAGAGTTGTGTGTGTGTGTGGGTCAGTGCGTCTATCACTGTGAGATTGTAGGTGTGTGAGTGCATGTGTTGGTATGTGTCTGAGTGTAAATCTGTCTCTATCTCTGTCTGTGTGTGTGAATCTGTCAACAATTATGTGTGTGTGTGTGTGTGTGTGTGTGTGTGTGTGTGTGTGTGTGTGTGTGTGTGTGTGTGTGTGTGTTAGTACATGCATAAGTGAGTCTGTGAGATGAGTCTGTGTGCATGAAATGTGAAAGTTGTAATTGTGTGTTTGTGTTAGTGTGCATGTGAGTGATAGTATGTGTGTAAAAATGATAGTTTGTGTTAGTGTGTGCAAGTGAGTGATAGACCTTTGAGGGATCTCTGGATATAGACCTTAAGATCCCACTATTCCCCCATGGTGCCAAGAATCCTGCTTTTAATCCTATAATCTGCATTCAAATTCGAACTTCTAAAATGAAACATTTCACACTTTTTCAGGTTGAACTCCATCTGCCACTTCTCAGCCCAGGTCTGAATCCTGTCAATGTCCCACTGCAACCAACAACAGCCCTCCGTACTATTCAGAACTCCACCAACCTTCATGTCATCGGAAACTTACTAACCCACCCTTCCACTTCTGTGTCCAAGTCATTTATAACAATTGCAAAGAACAGAGGTCCCAGAACAAATCCCTGCAGAACACCACTGGTTATTGAGCTGCAGGCTGAATACTTTCCATCCATCACCATCCTCTGTCTTCTATGGGTCAGCCAGTTCTGCATCCAGACAACCACATTTCCCTGTATCTCATGCCTCCTACTTTCTGAATGAGCCTACCATGGGAAACCTTATCAAACACCTTTCTAAAATCTATATACATCATATCTACTGCTCTACCTTCATCAATGTGTTTTGTCACATCCTCAAATAAGTTGATGAGGTTTGTGAGGCGTGACCTGCCCCTCACAAAGTCATGCTGACTATCTCTAATCAAACTATATTTTTCCAAATAATCATAAACCCTGTCTCTCTGTAATTCCCAGTGTTATCCCTTTCTTGAACAAGGGAATAACATTTGCCACTCTCCAATCATCTCCAGTGGACAGTGAGGACGCAAAGATCATCGCCAAAAGTGCTGCAATCTCTTCCCTTGCTTGTCGTAGTAACCTTAGGTATATCCCATCTGGCCCAGGGGACTTACCCATCCTTGTGTTTTTCAAAATTTCCAGCACATCCTTCTTCTTAACATCAACCTGTCTGAGCATATGGGCCTGTTAATGCCATGCTGAAGTCAATGACTAGCTCCTTTGTTTGGCTGACATTGATGGAGAGATTGTTGTCTTTAAGCCATGCCACTAAGCTCTCTACCTCTTTTCCTTTACTGTATCTTGTCATTATTTGAGATCCGATCCACTATGGTGGTGTCAGCAAATTTGGAAATGGAGCTAGAGTTCAATTTGGCCACATAGTGGTGTGCATATAAGGAGTATAATGAGGACTGAGTACACAGCCTTGCGGGGTGCTGGTGTGGAGGAGTTGTTGCTTATCCTTATTGACTGCTGTCAGTGGGTCAGGAAATCAGTTGCAGAGGGGGGAGTGGGGTCCTAGGTCTTAGAGCTTGGAGGTGAGATTGATTGGATTTATGGCATTGAAGGCAGAGCTGAAGTGAATAAATAGGACTCTGACATAACTGTACTTGTTATCCAGATATACCAGGGATGTGTGTAGGGCCATGGAGATAGTGTCCTGCATGGATCTATTGTGCCGGTAGGCAAATTGTAGTGGACCAAGGCAATCTTGATGTGTGTCAAGTCCTCTTGAAGGACTTAAAATGACCAGTGTCAGAGCCACCGAATGCCAGCCATTAAGGCACATTGCCTGATTTTTCTTTGGCACCGAGATGATCGTGGTCTTCTTGAAGCAGGTGGGAATATCACATCGGAGTAAGGAAAGGTTAAAGATGTTTGCAAATACTCCTACCAGTGAGTTCTGCGCAGGATCTGAGTGCAGAGCTGGGGACTCAGTCCAGGTCAGTCGCTGTTCATGGATTCACACTCAACAATCATGGAATCCCTACACTGTGATAACAGGCCACTTTGGCCCAAGTCCACACAGGCCCTCCGAAGAGACTCCCACCCTACCAAGTTACTCTACGTTTCCTCTGACTAATGCACCTAACCTACACATCCGTGAACACTGCAGGCAGTTTAGCATGGCCAATTCACCAAACCTGCACATCCTTGGATTGTGGGAGGAAACCGGAGTCACTGGAGGAAACCCACGCAGACACGGGGAGGACGTGCAAACTCCACACAGTCAGTCGCCCGAGGCTGGAATTGAACCCAGGTGCTAACTACTGAGCCATCATGCTGCCGATCAGATGTTTGTAGCATGGACTGTGGGTACAGGTGCCCCTGGGACTCTCTGTGCAGGTGACATCATTTCACTGACCTTCTATTTAAAATGAACAAAGAATATATTGAGCTCATCGGAGAGAGATGCATTGTTGTCAGCGATTCTACTCAACTTCGTTTTGTAGTCAGTTAAATTGTGTAAGCCTTGCTATAGTCGATACGTGTTTGTGTGGTTAGCCTGGGAAACTATTTCAGTCTGACATTGTCTCTTGGCGTCTTTAGCTTTGCGAAGATCGTACCTAGATTTCCTGTATAGGTCAGGGTCACCAGACTTGACGTCTCAGACATGGACGTCTGGTTCATCCATGGGGAAAGCTCAGATTAACCTCTTTGGTATGCAGTCCTCTACACACTTGCTGATGAAGTCTGTGACAGTAGTGGTAAACTCATTTAGGTTGACCACTGAGTTCTTGAATATGGACCAGTCTCAAGCAGCTCATCCATTAAGTCAGACCAGCATTGTACAACCTTCTGTACTGGATCCTCATGCTCCAATTTCTGCTTGTAAGCTGGGAGTTGGAATATAGCCTTATGGTCTGATTCACCAAAATGTGGCAGGGGATGGGACGGTAGGCATCTTTGATGGTTGTGTAGCAATGGTCAGGGTGTTTGGACCTCTATGCACAGGAGATATTGATGTAATCTTGATAATGCACTCTTGAGGTTGACCTGGTTGAAGTAACCAACTATGATGCACAAGGCTTCAGGGTATTCTGTCTCAAGACTATTTGTGGCAGTATACATTTTTTTTAGATTAGATTAGATTACTTACATTTACCCTTACCTAACACTACGGGCAATTTAGCGTGGCCAATTCACCTGACCTGCACATCTTTGGACTGTGGGAGGAAACTGGAGCACCCGAAGGAAACCCACGCAGACACGGGGAGAACGTGCAAACTCCACACGGTCTGTCGCCTGAGTCGGGAATTGAACCCGGGTCTCAGGCGCTGTGAGGCAGCAGTGCTAACCACTGTGCCACTGTGCCGCCCATCATTAAGTCTACTCTTCACTCCCACATGGGGTGGGATGTAAACTACTATCAGGATAACAGAAATAAATTCCTGCAGTAGGAAGTATGGATGGCAGTTCACCGTTAGATGTTCTGGGTCCGGGGAGCAGTATCTCGCCAGGTTTGCTACGTTTGAGCACCAGGAGGTGTTGATCACCTTTGTCTTACCCAAGAACACCCTGCGGTCCATCGAGTAGATCGAGTGTGACAGGTGTTTGTGAACGGATGTGTGAGAGTGATGGTTCCTATCTGTGAATGCTAGTGCCTATGTGTATGTTAGTGTAAGTAAGTGTGTGTGTGTGTTAGTTTTAATGTTAGTGCCTACGAGTGTGAGTGTTAATGCTGATGTTTGTGTAGGAGAATGTGTGTGTTAGTGTGAGTGTTAGTACCTACATGTGTGTGTCTGTTAATGTGAGTGTTGTGCTGACATATGTGTGAGAGAATGTGAGTGTTAGTGCGTACACGTTTGTGAGAATGTGTGTTAGTGACTACATGTGCATGGGAGAGTCTGTGTTTGTGTGTGAGTGTTTGTGTGTGAGTGTTTGTGCTGACGTGTGTGAGAAAATGTGTGTGTTAGCGCGTACATGGTTGTGAGAATGTGTGTTAGTGCCTACGTGTGTGAGTGTGTGTGTGTTAGTGTGAGTGTGCGTTAGTGTGTACATGGTTGTGAGAATGTGTTAGTATCTACATGTGCGTGAGAGAATCTGTGTGTGTCCGCCTGTGTGTATATGTGTTTATGTGCATTAGTGCCTGTGTACATGCCTGTAGCCAGTAACTCTTTGTGGTTTTTTTCAGGATTATTTGTACATTGTTCCAACAACAAAGCAGGCAGCTCGAGCTGGGAACACCATTCATGCCATGTTGCTGTACCGGCGGAAACTCGACCGGGAGGAGATTCGCCCAGTATGTACCCTCCGATCCTTTCTCGCTTATCGCTCATCGGCCCTTCCCTGTCCCCTACATTACATCTCCATGCTCCCTCCCAATTAAACTTCCTCCCTAACTACAACAGTCCTCACACACTCACTCACTCATTCACCCACTCCTATACTCTCTCTGTCTACCCCTGGCATTATCCCCTGCACCAGTATCACTCTCATTTCTACCCTTCACTATTACCTTCTCCCTCCCAAACTATAGAGCACTCACCCCTCACTCATTTCTCCCCTGCCATCTCCTTGCATATCTGACTTCTGTTTGTCCCCATTCTCTGCCACCCTCTTCTCATTCTCACTTTTATTTTCTTTCCCTCTCATTTTCACTCTATCTTATTTTTGTTCTCTCTCTTTCTTTCTCCTTCTCTGTCCCTTTTTTGTTCTCCCTCCCTGTCTTATTATTTTTGTCATATTTTCTCTTTCTCTTCCCCTCTTTTGTTTCTCTTGCTGTCTCTCATTCTCCCTCTCCATCTCCCTTTCTTTTTCTGTCTCTTGATCTCCCCTTTCTCTTTCTCTCTCATTCTTTCTCTTTTTCACTCCTGCTCTGTACTTTTCATTTCCTCTGAGCTGTATACCTGATCTCAGATCTTTGCAAAGCTTACACTAGTTTACAGGAGTGCAACAGGTTTAATTCCTCAGTGCTTTCAAATGTCTGCTCCATGCTGCAGCTTTGCCTCCCGGCAGTGCCTACAATATATCTAATTTTCTCTGTGTCCATACCCAGGACAGGACAATCAGTCATCAACAGTAATCAAACACCGAGCGACTGAATGTTGTGCAATTGCCTCTCTCTCCCAATCCTCTCCCCATCCTCCTATTCCTCCCCCTCCAATTCCTCCCCCCATCTCTCCCATTCCTTCCCATTCCTCTTTCTCTTTCTCCTATTCCTCCATTTGTCTCCCATTCCTCTCTCTCCCTTTCCTCTTCCCCCCCCCTCGCCCATTTTTCCCCCTCTCTCCCATTATCTCCCTCTGTCTCTCTTCCCCCATTCCACCCTCTCTCTCCCTCACTGCCCCCCTTTGTCCTCTATCTCTCTCACTTGATTACCCCACAGCCCACTGGTTTCCTCCGCCCCTCCCCCACCCCCCCCACTTCCTCCAGCTCTCCTGTACCTTGTCCCCCAGCACTGCCCCTGTATGAGTGATGAACAAACCCAGGCTCGGCAGAGTTACAAAGCTGACTGTCTGCACAATGTTGAACTCTCTCCCAATGATTTCACCTCCAGGCTGATTTGCTGTCTCTGTTCTGTCCTTCTCCCTCTATCTCCTTTCCTTCCTCTCCCCGTCTTGAATTGGAACCTTCTCTCTCTCTCTCTCTCTCTGTCTCTCTCTCCTACCCCTCACCACTGGTGCCCCCTGTCCTTGTTGCGGGGATCTTGCTGCGACACAGGTCTACCTGAGGGAGGCGACAGTCCCTCTCTGCTCTTGGCAGTTTGAGCGGCTGTTTAACACAACACGCATCGCTGGGCTCCACACAGGTAAGAGCCGCATAGGAGGCGGTGGGAGGCGGGGGGGCTGGGGGGAATGGTGTCACTGTGGGAGAGAACGTCACTGAGGGAGGGGCAGCAACTGAGGGGGGAGTCTCACTGAGGGGAGGTGGGGTCACTGAAGGGTGGGGGATCGCTGAGGGTGGTCTCAAAGAGTGGGGAAGGGACTCACTGAGGGGTGTCATTGAAGGGAAGGGCCACTGAGAGGGGAGGGGCATCTCAATCAAGGGGGAAGAGGGGTCACTGAGGGGGGAGGGGTGTCTCAATAGGGGGGGAGGGGGTCACTGAGAGGGAGGAAGTCACTGAGGGGAGAGGGGCATCTCATTGAGGTGAACAGGGTCTACAGAGGGGGGAGGGGGCTAACAGTTGGGGGGAGGAGCTCACTGAGGGGAAGATCAGAAGTGGTTGGGGAGGGTCACTGAAGTAGGAGTCGGGGGGCGCTGAGTGGGGGAGGGAGGTCACTGAGGAGGGAGGGATGAGTCTCACTGTGGGTGTTACACAGGAAATGGGGTCACTGAGTGAGGGAAGGGGTCTCACTGGAGGGGGGCTCACAGCGGGGGAGGGAATTGCGCCAACAGAGTGGGAAGGAAAGAGATGGCGCGGGGGTAGGGCATTGCTTCAAGGAACTGCAGTGGGAATGAGAGGGTCACGGCCTCCTCGGAGATCTTCACTGACCCCAGCCCAGATTGGCGATAGGGCTGGGGGCAATATTTGAGAAGGTTCGAGAGGGCTGCGAGGTCACATGTATCTGATTGGGACTCTCTGTACAATTGTCACCCCAAATTGAGACCCAGGCAGTAAGGAATCGTTGTCACTGTCTTGGTTCAGTTACCTGGTTGTGTTTCACCTTATCATCATCTGTCAGTTTATAAATAAATCG